>NW_015505324.1:814298-937962 GCF_001515645.1 Sinocyclocheilus grahami | reverse complement strand
TGTTATGCAAATCTTCCCACACAGTGACATAGACATGTGGGGGTGTGTTTAAACGAGGCATTTTAGGAGGACGTGGATGAGTCTTAACTTTTATAAAGAATATCTCTTTGGGTTTGAGACTTTAGTCTTTGCAACTTTAGGGATCTTATCTATTCACAAACAGCTTGTAACACTCCAAAGAGAAAGGAAAACATGAAATCACATCATTCGACCCCTTTAAGTGACATGGACTCATCTTTGATTCTAGACAGTGTAGGAAGCCTATTATTTCTCCAGAAATGTGACTTATTTTAGGAGGTGCTAAAGAAGGACCAGTCTTTATGATCTACAATGACTATCAAATCTGCAAGACCTTGATTTACAGTGTTATATTTCCGCTATCCTTAAAGATGTCATTTGCAATAAATGCGTAATTTTGTATGGTATACCTGCTGGGGGAAAAAACAGATCTGATATTATTGTTAATAGAGCAAAAGTGTGTATAGAGTTAAAAGACACTATCAATATAACAAAGTCATCTGAGGAGTGATTCAACAAATACAGCTCAGAAACAGCACTGCCTGCAGGTGAAGACTCAAATTAACCACTTGTCTGTTTTCACAAATATGAGATAATAAATTCAGTGACATCATGCTATTCTTCATGTTAAAATAATTTATGGTAACATGGCATAGACATGTCTGAGGTTTGTGTGAAGGTCAGTCAGGGATGCTCTCTGCACTAACATCACAATTCGGCTCCAAGTTTAAAACAACCCTAACCCTACTGGTGTAAATATTTTGTCCCTGGCTACTGCTGCACAAACACACTTTAAAGACCAGGAGATTTGCAGCCTTGACATTATAGTCCTGATCCAAACTTTACAAATGACAAAACACTGCAGCTGTGAACATCTCCATGACCGACTATACATAGCTATCTACATAAACACAGCTATATATATTCTGTGCATATATATATATATTCTGTGTATACACACTAGCGTTCAAAGGTTGGGTGTCAATACAATTTTTTTTTTAAAGAAATGCATGTTTATTTAGTTTTATGCACTTTTATGTATTTAAGGATGCATTCAATTAATTACAGTACACAATAAATACATTCTGTTCTTTAGACCTTTCCATTCCTCAATGAATCATGACAAAAATGTATCAGGGATTCAACAGCACAACTGTTTTCAGCGTATTAGCATATTAGAATCATTTCTGTATATTAGAATGATTTCTGAAGGATCATGTGACACTGAAGACTGGAGTAATGACTACTGAAAATTCACCTTTGACATCACAAGAATAAATTACTTTTTTAAAATATATTAAAATTGATAACATTTATTATCAATTGTAATATTTCATTATTTGTGCATTTGTGACCAAATAAATGCTGCTATGGTAAACCTAAGAGACCAGTGGAAAGCACAAGAAGCTACTACTGAAAATGTTACTATTTTGCATTTTTCTTAATTCACAATTACAAATATTATCAGCGTAACAAATTGGGTGTAAAATCAACATGAATCTCAGAAAGTATTCTCTGAAAATATTTGATTTGTCACTCTTTTGCTTTAATGACTGCATGAACTCCACAAGTTTGTGTAAAAGCTAATGATCATGTGACCTAGCATAATTTGAGAATGAACCAAAGAGCATCTTGAGCTTCAATGGAAGAACATACATTTCTTTAAATGTCCAAAAATTCTAAAACATAAAAATTCTAAATTACATTTAGACTTCTAGATTTTCAACATAGCCTCAAGCATGAAATTCAACAGTACCACTGAAGTGGGTTGACTCAGAGAGACTGTCCTCATGGCACCTTTGCATGTTATATATGTACAGTATGTGTACTACAAAACGTTTTATATTAATAAAACAGTCTGCTATTAAGCGACGACTTGCTATCAGACAACACAATGAAGAACACACTTAGTAACATGCAATATCCTCTCCACTTCTAGTATACAATCTCACATACACCCTATTGCTGATAACAGCACTGCCAAAAATCCTGTGCTGTTTACTAAAAGCTCCCTCTGTACAGCAGGCCAGAACTCCTCTGCAAAACCTCAAAAGCATAAAAAAAATAAAAATAAAACTCTACATCTTTGACATTAACCGCTCCATTTTGACCAAAGCTTCACATTCATAGAATTTAGACAATAAAAGTATCTTAAAAGGACACTTGAACTGTTTGTGTTTCTTAAATGTCAGGCCTAATAGCGAGGATATGGTATGACGAGGGTTGTACTTTGTCAACATTTATCTTTATTTTAAGAGTGAAATGGGTTGGATTTGCTTTTAAGAGCATCTATGCTGCAGCTTAGAAGAGGACGTTTGGAGATACTGTTTGTGCACAGCCGTCCACTGGGTTTTAAATCAGAGTAATGTTCAGCTGGCCGGATGATGAAAGGGACTTGCATGCGCTGCATCTGGTGCTCCATGTACTTAAACTGTTAAAAGAGCCAAACAGGTGGAAGAGGTGGGTATGATTCAAGACATATAGAGAGATGATCAACAGGTAGACATCACTTTTATCTGCAGTTACAGTTACCTTTGGGGATTACGATAAGATGCCACCATACAAACAAAGAGATTATGTGCAGGCATGAATCTTTTTAGCTGTGTTTGTCAAGCCAAGTGTTACTATTTTCTACTGCTCATATTTTAGGTTAATGTTTGGAACAAGTATTGCACAGGTTGCTACGAACTTGAATGATACCCCAAATAAATGGTTTAGACTGCAAATGAATACCTTAGACTTACCTTATTGATCAGTAAATAATCCAGCAACCACATGGAATATCCTAGTTATCACTAAAATCCACTAAAAACCATGCAGATCACTTCAGCAACTGCACAGCAATTTGTATGGAAAAGCAGAATAGGTAATAAAGTATATTTATCTAGTATAATTTCAGAATGATCCAAAGAGCATCTTGAGCTTCAATAGAAGAACATTGAATTTTGTTCAAAGAAATTCACATGATCAAGTGTCACATTTACTTGCTTGATTAGTCACCTAGAAATAGTGTAGAATCTAAAATTTCATTTTAATTTTACATCATAACATTTTTGTTTGAAAAGGTCTAAAATCCTACAACATTCAGTTCATTTTCAGGTTTAAATTACATTTAGACTCCTAGATTTTCCACATACCAACAGAAAATGAAATTCAACTACAGCTTTGGAAATTAAGGTCCATAAAATGGTCCAGCAATTATTATTTAATACTGTACTGTAGATTTGAATTACAAAATTTATTTATTGTAGATTTGCATTGCAATCTAGCTTTAGAACCACTAGTGTGCTGCAAACTGTGACCATAAAGCCGTGATCACACTAGACGGAGCAAGCAAAATTTGTTCGGACACTGCAATGGTCATGTCACGCTCTGCAGCGTAAATTCAACACATAAATAATAAATCCAAAATGTTAAAACATACAATCTACTCCACTAATGGTGCAGTTTTAAATGTATGTATTTTTTAATACAGCTACAAGGTCAAGGCGTGACGTATCAAATTTCTAATGGTCACACAGCTTCACAATCAAGTCTGGTGAACTTGTGAATTTGTAACAGCGAAATGCAAAACGTCTTCACATGAGCTTGCGTTTCCGCTCTCCCACATCTGCATGCATATGAATGAAAGCCAGTTTAGATTTTGGCATGCAAATGTTCACACTTTGTATAAACAGTTCCAGAACCCATTGATCCCGTTCAAATAGTCAATGCACCACATATTTGTAGAGTAATCAAAATTACTCAAACACTGCAAACTGCAAAGCTTTGGTGTTCTTTGAATTCAGCTGTTTTCTGTCAAATGTCTTTTGGCTCTACAAACATGCAGGTAAGCAATCTGCAAGTGCATGTGAATGCAAATGTGAGTGCATAGAGCACAAAGTGTGAACGCACTTTTAAGCTGATGGAATTGGATCAGGCTCTATCTGCAATAGAGATGTAGGTTATCAATGGAAATGAGCATCAGTGATGAACTCCAAGAATGTAGATTTAGTAACAGTCCACCGGGGGTAAAAAAAAGCCACATCCTTTGACATCACAGAGACAAACCACACAGTAATTGTCACATTTGTGGTGAAGGAACACAGTGCGCCAAGCTAGTTCCAATCATATTTCATCTGGTGTTTTTTAGCACTGGAGATAACTCGTAGGGTAATGAAACAGTCACAAAGGCCCATTTTATCTGCTTTCAGCATGGTTACAGAGAACGAGCGAGCAGAAACATCAGGCACATTCATTAGCATGACCACAAACATCTACAAGACCCTCCAGGACACTGAAAGGACTGAAATTAAGAGAACTAACAGACGGACCAGACATGGAGAACCAAAATAAATGGTTTGTAACGACATGAGGGTGAATAATTAATGACAGAATTTTCATTTTTGGGTGAACTATCCCTTTAAGAGAGACTGGGAGAAGGTGCGTGAAGATACCATCATGTCTGAGTGCTACTTGTTGCAAAGGTGAAAGAACCCACATGGACTTGAGATCAGAGCAAACATCTCCACCCTTAACTTCAGACATAAATGAGGAAAAAACTGACAATGGGTAATCATTGTCACTTGTGCGCAGATATTCCATCATCAGAAGATGCAAGTGGTTTCTTCAACAGCCCAATCTAGGCATTGTGGTGCCCGCAACACTGAAGGCATGCGATATTGAGAAATGAATGACCGTTCGTGCCATCGGTTCTCTTATCAGGATGTTTATTAAGAGGGATGCTCTGTGATACAGTGGAGAGAGAAAAAACATTTCACAGTATGACATTATTTCCTCACCATGGCACAATGAAACATTTGAAGACTCACCCTCTTCCCTCCCATGTATTGCAGCAAAGCAGAATTTTCAAAGCATCGTTTCTATGCAAGAACCTGTCTTTACAAAAACATCCCGAAGGAGGGGGAGGGAATGCAAAACTCTGTATTAACCCGAATGGTGTTCGATAAATACTTTCCCTTGCAGCAACTGATTCCCTTACAATTTACTTATTTTTTCACATATTAAAACATTCCTGAAACAGATGAAATTCAGCATCTAAATTGCAAAGAATGGTGTACCACCTTCCTGCATCCACAAAATCTACATTGAGGAAATCAGAAGATGCAAGTGGTTTCTTCAACAGCCCAATCTAGGCATTGTGGTGCCCGCAACACTGAAGGCATGCGATATTGAGAAATGAATGACCGTTCGTGCCATCGGTTCTCTTATCAGGATGTTTATTAAGAGGGATGCTCTGTGATACAGTGGAGAGAGAAAAAACATTTCACAGTATGACATTATTTCCTCACCATGGCACAATGAAACATTTGAAGACTCACCCTCTTCCCTCCCATGTATTGCAGCAAAGCAGAATTTTCAAAGCATCGTTTCTATGCAAGAACCTGTCTTTACAAAAACATCCCGAAGGAGGGGGAGGGAATGCAAAACTCTGTATTAACCCGAATGGTGTTCGATAAATACTTTCCCTTGCAGCAACTGATTCCCTTACAATTTACTTATTTTTTCACATATTAAAACATTCCTGTTTTAACAGATGAAAAACAGATGAAATTCAGCATCTAAATTGCAAAGAATGGTGTACCACCTTCCTGCATCCACAAAATCTACATTGAGGACCAAACTACACGCGCCCCTTGCAGCCCAGCTCGAGGCAAACATTAGCAGAGGAGTGTGTGATTGGGGAGGTGAGGGATTGTTTTGGTCGAGTTGAAACTATGGAGAGGTAGGGTTGTTGTAATGGTCTGTCTTGGTTCCTGTATCTCGTAGGATCTACTCCATTAGGTCCCGGTGGGTAAAGTATAATACATATGTTCAAATCCCTGTCAAATACTGTGGAGGATTACTGCTGGGAACAAATTTGGGAGGACAACAGGGCAGATATACAGTAACTACTCATATACTAACCTCACCGCTCCAGTGACATTCACTTGAATTAAGAGTGGTTGGGGAATACAAATCATTTTATGGTGGAGCCACAGGTGTTTGGGATTCTGTGTGTAAATCTTCAGTGATATTGGCTAGGACTTCATCTCAGCAGCAATCCTTCAAAGCTTCATGCTATTAACAGAAAATGTGCATTGTTTGGATATGGTCCTCTGAAGCTGCATCTGGAAAAGTTGAACACCTTACACCACCAGCTGGTCACAATGCACATGGCAAATAAACAATGAAGCAAGAAAAAGGAGAAAAAAAGCATACAGTTTAGAGTGGTTTATGGCTTTCAAACAAATTAGTCATATGTATGCTAACGTTACCAGAAAAAAAAAATATATATATATATTTTTTTTTTACAGATTGCTGTGCTATATAAAACCAGATCTATAATACATACAAAACCAGATGATAACTGGTTAACTTGCTTTATTAATGCTAATTAATGTGATGCTGTAATGCTTTTTTTCCTTTTAACTTGATTTAAATGGGGGACCAAAAGAAGAACATTTCATGAAAAGAAAAACTAAAAAGTTCTGGAAATACTAAATAAACTACCTATATCTACAGCAAAATCGAAATGGGCATAGAGTGTCATTAAGAGCTTGTTCCTATTAGTGCTAATTTATATCTAAGGGTTTATTGGGTTTGTTCGATCTCCTCATCTCCGTGACTCAGTGTCAGATCTTCTCTTTCCTCTCTAGCCCTCACGGACCTTGGCAGACAGAGCATCACAAGTCTTCTTGGCATCTCCCAAAAGCATGGATGTGTTTGGTTTGTAGAAGATAGGGTTGTCCACGGCAGCGTAGCCAACTCCAAGAGATCTTTTCATCACAATGACCTGAAGGGATGAAAGCAGAGGTTGATGCATTTTGTCTTATCCAGGAACAAAGGTACTTCATGGAATAAGTTAGAAAATTCACACTAAATAAAATCCTGTATGTTGCCCTTAGATTATCAACGGATTTTTCCATTTAGTTGAGCCAGCTTACACAAAATCTTCAACATTATTCCTGTAAAGACACTGCATGCACCTGCATGTGAAGTGGTGGAGAACAGTTTTAGGATTTGTACACGAGGGTGCAAAAACAGCCCATGCTTCCAACATGTAATGGCTATTTAAGTATCTGCCATTTACAAAATTAAGAGTCATTAGTGTCTTGAACACCAGTTTTTAGGCAGAGCAGTTTCTGGGAAAATCGTTGAGAGCAGCGCTTTGATTGAGAGCATCTGTTTGGGAAGGAGGAACACTTGGTAATTGAATAAGCAAAACCAGAGAGGAGAGCCCTTGCCGCTGGTCTAGCTTTAGTGTTATTCAATACACTGAAAGATATTTGGAACGAAATGACCCTCAACTTGAGACTTCAAAATCGCAGGCGGATCCTTTTAATATCATCATCTGTCCCTCAAAAGCCCTGCAGATGTTTAATGCCAGCCAGGTGGCATCAGGATGGAGTTCAGACACACCCAACCCCTCTTCTCAAAGAGTCACGTGACCACTTTACCCAGGCTCAGCCTCCCCCTGGACAGGACAACATCCTTTTGTTAAATTATTCATAGGGCAGCTGGTTTCATTTGGGAATGAGGTTACACATGAAGGTCTTTAACATGGCTGGGAGCAATCAGTAGGATGGATGTTGCATGAGATTGAGGATAACGAAACCAAAGGAGACAATCGACAGGGAAACTTCAGATTCTGCCGCACTATCATGTCATCAAGAGCGTCACTACGTTCGAAGTTGGTCGAGTTCCCTTGTTGTGACTTGGCTACACTTCCAAGTTGCTACAAATAAGGCAGGCTTTGGTTCAAAGCTCTAGTGGTTGCATAATTCCGTATGGAATTATGGAACATGTTAACAAGCTACACGCAATTACTCTTGGGAGAAGGTCAACGTGTTTGCACATTCGCAAATGTCAAGCCCCAGTACTCTGAGTGATTTCCCAAGAGAAGGTCTGGCCGCAGTGGGCTTGTCATGTGGTGAGGCACACCAGCCCCACATTTTAGGGAAAGTATCGGTCGGATGCTCTGAAATGTCATCATTCCAGAACGAGCGAGTCAGTGCTAATGAAAGCAGCGTGAGCTGGAATCTTTCTGGAGATACACCTGGACCGAAGCGTGGTTACAGTGGGAACCAGCTGTAGGGATGGGATGGAGATTTTCATATCGCTCTGGGTGGGAGAATGAGGGATGGTCTATATTACAATGCATGAGGCCAGTTCTTGCCATCTTGGCTTTTATTCCAGCTAGGCCATAAATGTAAAGCCTGATACATATGGAGTATGAAGTATATCATGTACAGTACCAATCAAATATTTGAGGTCTGTAAGATTTTTTATATTTTAGAAAGTAGTCTCTTATGCTCACAAAGGCTGCATTTATTTGATTCAAAATACAGTAAAAACAGTAATATTGTGAAAGCTTATTACCAATTTCAAGTAACTGTGTTCTATTTTGATATATTTTAAAATGTATTGTTGTGATGGCCAAGACGAATTTTCAGTAGCCATTATTCCAGTCTTCAGTGTCACATGATCCTTTGGAAATTATTTTAATATGTTGATTTGGTGCCCAAGAAACATTTCTAATTATTAATTAAATTGAACGCAATATTTTTTGTGGAAACTGGTATACATTTTTCCCCACAATTTTTTGATGAATAGACAGTTCAAAAGAACAACAATTAAGACTACTGGAAATAGAAATATTTTGTCAAATTATACATTTCTTTGAACAACTGAATGTGCCCTTGCTGAATCTATTTCTTTAAACCCCAAACTTTTGAACAGTTGTGTATATCGTGTGAAATCAGCTACAAAAAAAGTTATTTTTGTAAGACTATAATTCATATTTAAAAGTTGCAAGGCATTAACAACTAATAAGATGCTCACCTGCTTGGACTTCCAGACCTCCAAAACAGGCATGCCAGCAATGATGGAGTTGGGGTCCTCCTGGGCCGCTGAGTTGACTGTGTCATTAGCTCCAATTACCAAGACCAGGTCAGTTTCTGAAAAACAATAATGGAAAGCACAATTATGGATTTGATATCCCACAAATGACACCAAAAAACACCAAAAAAAGGATATCATACCAGGGAAGTCATGATTGATCTCATCCATCTCCAGCACAACATCATAAGGCACACCAGCTTCAGCCAGCAGAACGTTCAGTTGGCCTGGCATACGACCAGCCACAGGGTGGATTCCAAACCTGAACACACGCAGACAATACAGATCAGTGACCTCTTAGATCGCCTGATACACATATGGCATCCAAATAAAGCACTTTACGGTTGTGCAGGATGACTCTCCATACAGTACGAACAGGAGTCTTTGAACATGGTTAAGTAGATGTGCTTTGGGGTAGAGGTTAGGGTGTTTGTAAGAGGTTAAAAGAGAAGGAAATAAGCAGAAGGTATATTTTTAATGCCAGAGGTAGTAAAGTGCATGAGCTCAGGGGAAATGGCTTGAGGAAGACGAGTGGATCCCCAGGGCACGTGGGCTGCTTTACGACTTCACTGTAAAAACAGAAGATCACAGCCAACAGGCTGAGGAGAGACACAGGAAGTGATATGCCTTCCTTTTTTAACCAATGTAATTTTGTGTTACATTTTTAGTTGAGGTTTACACTGTTTTCAGATTCAAAAGGCACAGGAACTGCAATACTCATACTACCAAAAAGTAACCAATACTAATAAGTTTTATTTCTAAAAGAAATAGTAGGAACTTTATCCAAACAGCTTTGCACAGGACAGGAACAGTAACTGTAATAAACGAATCAACCGTCAGAGCCAGTTAATCAGTTTTAAAAAAAGCCAATAATAAAAAATAAAATAAATGAAATAAATAGCATTCAATTTATCAAGTATATTAATTACATTTAAAATAAAATAAAACCTCAAGAGAAGGCTTGGAAACATCTTTTTATAATAATTAACATATACATATAATTTAAAACCACCACACAGATTTCATTATCAGAGCATTCAATCAGTCAAGTACATTAACTAAAGAAAGGGGCTCAGAAAATTATATTTTTGTATACAATTCATTTAATTATAATTAAAAACAGCCACAGATGGCATTAAAGAACTAAAAGGGTAGAATCAGGCAAATTCTCAGAAAACATTCACAAGTATAAGGATCTGCTGACCACAGTGGAGCCACAGTGATCAGCCGTAGCCTTGTGAAGAGCACATTTAAATCAGACGCCGTTTTACAAAGGACTGCCAATGTCTCTTGTTTAGCCTTTTTGCTGCTTTAATAGAGAGAAGAGAGAACAG
This sequence comes from Sinocyclocheilus grahami, assembly GCF_001515645.1. Taxonomy (NCBI): domain Eukaryota; kingdom Metazoa; phylum Chordata; class Actinopteri; order Cypriniformes; family Cyprinidae; genus Sinocyclocheilus; species Sinocyclocheilus grahami. The sequence continues at coordinate 927,730 of NW_015505324.1, read as the reverse complement.
GAAAAGATGGGGAGCGAAACATGTAATATTTAAAAAACAATCAGCATAAAACAAACATGTTACATGTTCTTCTCATCAGTATGACAAATACTGAAAGCGCATGGTTGTTGAAGCATCTCTAGGGTCAGGCACACGCCCTGCAACCTGAGAGGCGTCGCCGGGACGGTGGAAAGTATTGCATAGCCTGCACCTGTCGCTCTGCTCATCACCAGCTCTTTCACAGCACTGGAGGCCTGGGGTACACTGCGCTCTCAGATCACAGGGCATTACATGTACACTGGAGAGGCAACAAAAGCCCCAGACAATAGAGCATCTGAATGACGATATTCAAAAGCACTCTTTGAAATGGAGGAGTCCGACATGCAGAGAGAAGCGGAGAGAGAAGGCTGCCATTCAGAGGATCACCAGACTGACCTGCAACTAATGAGTTCAAACACTCACCCAGCAGTACTGACAAGACTCAGACCCCCCTCAGAGAGACTAAAACTTACACAGACTAAACTACAAGGGAAAATGTTTGACATTTTGGCTTGAATTTTAATAAACATGAGTCTGTTCAGCAGTGTATTGAAATCCTGTACTTGCGTTACAGTCAACATCAAAGGCTGAATTAAAAAAAAATACCACCAATTGTTATAACTATAATTATTATTTGGATGGGTAAAATCCATTACAATTTTGACAGATAAATAGTTATATAATATAATTAGAGGAGTTAAGCAAATGAGAGAAAATAAAGCAAGAGTGAGGATTTAGGAAAAGAAAGGGGAGATTCCAAGTGTCATCCAGTTCAATAATTCATATGACACTGTTTACTAATAAGGGGTGCCCTGCATCCGCCACTGAGATGCGTTTCAGACGGCATTTAGAGGCTTTTGCATCTGAACTCTTCATTTTATATTTTAACTGTTATAATCTAAACAAGGAGTGAAACAATCATAGACATTTTGTCCCACATGTGGAGTCCCCCCCCCCCCCCCAAAAAAAAAAAAAAAAAAAAAAAAAAAAAAAAGAGGAGGAGAAAATGGCTTCATGTTGAAATACATCTTTAATCTAAAGTCGGTGTTCGAATTTGTAATAATATTTCACAGAAGTATTTATTTTTATACCCTTGGTGTAGTTTGAAAGCAGCGCAGAATTAGCTGAACTGGGATCAGAAAGAGCAGAAAAGACAGATTTACTTATCGATATGTCACCAATAACCAATTTAGCACGTACAGTAAGGATAAACGAATAAAAAATTCTCACGTCAGTCAGTTTAAAGCCTCAGTTACTGCTGACACCTTCTGATAGGCCTGTCATAACCGCCTTCAAATGCTACTTAAACAAGCATGTCACGGTGCGTGCCGGCTAACCCTCCTCGCTCCTAATGATTTCTTTCAGCTCTAAGGCTTCTTTAAGCTAATTTCTGCTTAGGAAAACAGCCATGGTTGGCAAACTCCAAGCTTAAACAGAAAAGTCTTAAATGTTTTCACAGCTGTCAATCAACTAAACTAACTATGACTACTTAAATTATACAAAAATGCGGAAATGGAAACAAGGCCATTGCTTACTCAGTGCAAAGACTGAACAGACTCAAGGGAACCCCATTCAAAAGATACTAAAAAGGACAGACAACGCAATGGAGGTTGATGGACGGATTTAGCAGCAAACGAGAGGTGAAAATTTAAGTGGGTTCAATTATGTGTTACTTAGCAGTGCAGGGCTCAACAAAAAGCATGGACCGATCGTCCAGGCCCAGCGCGAGAGCGTAGCTACCATACCTAAACATTAGGCAACTTTCGTGTTGCAAATCTTTCGTGTTGTTCATGTTTAATTGTTGCGAATTCTGCAGTTAACATCAAGTTAACATTATCTAGCTGGCTAGATAGATAAATAATAATAATAATAAATTATTAATTTATTTTTCTTACTCCCTTTAAGAAATCAACATTTATTACAAATCTGAAATGGCCCAAATGGAAAATTAATAACAAAACAAAAACACACACAAAAAAACTAATAACTAAAAAAAAAAAGGGAAAAGAAAACTTTCAAAAATGAAAGAATATACAGTATAGAAACACCACAAAAAAAAAAAACTCTTTTGTTGGGCCCTACAGTGATTTGGGAGACTACAGTGATGGGGAAAAAGGATTTGAAGCTACAATCTTGATTACCAGACTGGTGCTCACGATGGTCAGGCCTGTGTTGTCAGTGAACAAAGGGCTCTCTCATCTTGGCAGTGGCTAAACAGGCAATGGTCAAGAGGGAAAATTCTGAATGCCTCAGAGCCTGTTGGACGGCCATTTGTTTTAAATAAAAGGGGCCGTCTCTGTTGTGCTTGGCCCTACAGTCTTGTTTACTCTGGACTGCGCTGTTTATTATCGTTTCTCTTTTTCTTTCTGTTCATATTCCCACATCTAATCGCTCATCTTTTCCACTGTCCTGTCGCCTCCAAGGTCTTGATCTTCTCGACCTGCTGTCGGACCATAAAATGCAACTATAAAACACTGTGTTGTGGAGAACAAAGCAGCATGAGAGTTGCTGCCATTGCTGGAGGCCATTACGGAGACCAATGCAAAGATGGTTTAAAGGAACAGCCACAGAAAAACATTCAACTCCAAATAAATTATTTGCCAACTTAACTTGTATTGAAGGTAAACACAGTTAAAGTTCTTCTGACATCCTGCTCAATCAGTCAGCAGTATCTGGGCAAAAGAAACATGGCGCGACCCTGCCAGAAGAGATAAAACTAACACCACCCTCCACAGCTCACCTCACACGAACAATGCCACGGGAGGCCAAACACGCCATCCCATAAATAAAAAACACCCCGAAGAGGAGTCGAGCCCAAACAGACAGATAAAAAGTGCACACGAATGTGTCTAGGGCTTCAAAAAAATGAGAGAGAATTCAAGACCACCTCAGAACAAGCCCCAGCAGGCCTCAGGGTGCACTCTGGGGGGTTTGTCCCGCACAGGAGGGGTCAGAAAATTACCAGTGATGTAATGTGGGTGAAGCAAGGTTGCTTTAACAGACATAACATAAAGGATTGTTTGAAGTCGCTGACGGTATGCTCCAGATTTAGGAGTTTCAGATGTGCACGGCTACAAAGGGCCTCCATTACCTGGAACGATGATGATATTCTGAGCCTCCTTGATCATCTCCACTGACTGATCCACGTTGACCTCAGTGTGGGTACCTGTGATCTCCATGGGCTTGCCCCTGCCGGTGGATGACGTGCCGTAGCCACCCAGAATGACATTTGCCAGTGAGCGGTTCATGGCCTAAGGAAGAAAAAACACCCAGAGATTGGAAATCAGGAATGCGGAATATGAAGACTGCCTCTCAGCGGAATAAAACAAGATTGTTACACGAAAATGTGTGTCCATATGACATTTAGCCATTATTAACAGGATATTAAGCAGCATGCCAGATAGCCAAAGTGACTCAAGTGGAATTTGCATGTGAAGGAAGGATAAAAGCAGGTACATGTAAAATAGTACCATTTGTCCAACTTTATAAAACTAAACCGTGGTGTTGAATTCCCAAGTCCCACTGGGGTGCAAGCCATGGGAGTCATTATAACAGGAACATCCAGTCTTTGAGATCAAGATTTTTTTAGACTCGCACACATGTGTTCTGTAATCTAATATTAATTAGGTTATGCACAAATGATTTAACATGACCTTTTACAGTTTTGATAACGGTCTGTGAGACGAATTGATCCACTGATCAGAACTAAGTATTTGCTCATTTTAAAGCCATAACTGAAATGCATACCATAACATTACTATTAGAAACAACTGAAAATCTAGTAAATAACATTTCAATAAGGCAGTGTTATTTTGCATAAATCTGAAGTGCATGTTGTCATCGGGTTTTCTACTTTGAGAACATCTGGTTTCTAATCTGACCTAAAAATAATGACAATATTTAGTTATATATTATACAGTAGTGCACTTTTTTTTTTACTTTCCATTCAAATAATCCTGAAAAAAAAGTATCTGGGTTTCCACAAAATATTAAGCAGCCAACTGTTTTCAACATTGATAATAATAAGAATTGTTTCGTGAGCACCAAATCAGCATATTAGAATTATTTCTAAAGGATCAAGTGAAGACTGGAGTAATGACCACTGCAATTTTAATTTATTCCTGTGATGGCTGTATTTTCAAAGTTATTTTAAAATTGTACTATTAATTCACAGTATTAATGTTTTTGATATATTGTTGATCAAATAAAAGCAGTTTCAAAAACTGTTATAGCACATTTATATAAACTTTAAATAAATGTCAAATAATATATATTTAAATGTAATGCATATTAATGCATATGTAAAGATCCATAAAAAAAAATACATAATATTTGAAATAATTTTTAGAACTTGTGGGCTGGAGGAAACATTGCCACTGTCAATTTTTAAGACTAATAACAACCACAATGTTTAGACCACCATTCAGAATATGTTATTATTAAAAGAGGTGGGAACAAAATCATGGAGTGAACTTTGAGACTGTGAACTTACCACACACATGATGTAGGAGAGGATGGCTCCAGAAGAGCCAATGAGAGCACCCACAATGGTCAACAAGTTGTTATTGAGCAGGAAGCCTTCAGCGCACAGGGCCCAGCCGGAATAGCTGTTTAGCACAGTGATCACCACGGGCATGTCAGCCCCTCCGATGGCGGCTGTCAGGGTCAAGCCCTACAAAGACAACGAAAAGCAGGGTTAGAAAGAGGGTCAGAGAGAGAAAAAGGGTTGAGATCAAAGGTTACGGTGATGACAAGTGAGCAAAGCACAACAGTAATGCGATTCCATCATTTAAACAAAAAGAGAGTCCACCAAAAGAAAAATCACAAGCCTGAGGTATTACCATTGTACACAAGGTTTGTTTTTATAAAATGAGTCGGTTCATTTACACACTGGGTGATGATGATGCAAATAGGAAATGCGATATAGAGCAAGCCAGAGCAACATATTTCACACAGATCTGGTTGCAATGGGCTTCAATTAAGGCATGAGGTGTTTGTCAAAACACAGTATTCGTTTCACTCGTCCATGATATCATCCCTGTATTATTAAACAATGTTCCTTCCTCAGGGAAATGGCCTAAACAAAGCCACCTACCACACAAAAAAAACTGAGAATATGAAGAATAATCGGTGTAAAAAGAGCCAGACACCATACTGCAGGTGATTGTTTATCTTTATGGAGGTAAAAGGAGCTGTATAAAAATGTCAGCTTCCTGATTATTGACAAATGACGAAAGCTCCATGACGCTAATGTTTACCAAGACTCCGGGAGCGTTCCCTCGAAATTTCATGATTGTGGTTTACTTCTATCTGTCAACATATGGTGGTGTGCTCTTATGGATTATATCAAATAAATAAATAAAACTAAAAGCAAAGGGATTTAGGTTTCATGAACTGCAGGGTTTACCTATGTCACGGCGTTCTGAAACACTGAACAGAAGTTGTATGTGCTTGTAGCTGCACACAATCTTATCAATCTCTGACCTCAGTCAAAATCTTAATCTTTACATCCTCATACCAAAACCAAATGGAATACTAACCAAATGTGCAATTTTATAAACAACTGTCTCTACTTAAGATAGCGGTAGGCCAATATATTGACTGATGGAGCATGTCATATTTGGACATTTTAACATGCTGATTTACAGAATTCCTCCAAGCATCACTTCCAAATCTAGTCTTGTCAATGGACAGTGCACATTTTCTGGTGTTTCAAATTCAAATATTCTAAATTCAAAAAGCTTTGTCTATCCCCAATGGGGTAGAAAATTGTCTTTAGACAAAGGCTCAAGCCGCTCAACCAACAAATAAAACAAATAATAAACACAACAAAATGTGAAAAAATTAGTTTAATGAATTAAAATACTGTGCAAAACGTTTTAAATTGTGCAGATTTTAATGGCTAAACTGTATATTTACACGCATATATACACATATACATACAATAGACTGGAAAAATTCTAAAGCATGTTTTCTTCCCCATTATAATTTATTTGCCTAATTTCACAGAAAAGTTAAAAAAAAGCACTTTAAGCCATACATACTTAAAAACTGTTATTATTACTATTATTGATTATAAAAACAATTTAGTTTGGAAATTAAACATTTTAGCCAATATCTCAAACAACGCTAATTTCAAATGAACATTTTATTTAAATTAAAATATTATGTGAGCCATCAGCTACCAAGTAATTTACAAAAAATTTAAAATTTAATTAAATAAAAAAAAAAAAAAAAAAAAAAAAAAAAAAAAAAAAAACACAAAACAGAAAAATAACCCGACCAAAAAAAAAACAAAAAAAAAATCTGAACCACCCAGCAAGACTCAAGAAATTAATAAAAGATAACCTGGCCAAAAAAAATAAATAAATATAATTTTGGAAGCCTGTGTGAATCCCTTACCATGACGGCAGAGAGTGCAGACACGGAGCCCAGGCAGGTCAAGCCAGTGGTATAGCTGGGATCAAGCATGTAGGGGATCATGCCGCCCACACTGGCTGCCATGAGGGTGGCGTTCAGCGCATGACGACCAGGAAGCATAAGGGGAGCTGAGTTCAGGAGACCTGCAAGAGGAGAAAGTCAAGTGAGAAGAGCAACACAAAAAGTGAGTTAGCACATACACCGGACAACATGTGCTGTTTGGGAACACGATGAGTGAAATAAAATTAGGTTGAGAACTTCTTGGAAACGAGAAGCTTGTTTGAGTCGTGCTTTAAACAAAAGTACACAAATGCATGTCATGTTGTTAAAGTGCTCTTTAAGCAGCTGCTAGCGCTCTGTAAACTATTAGAATATGTACGAGACATATCATCAGCCCAAGACAAGTATGTGTGCACAGGAAAAATTCAGTAGGAGCTGAATCAATTACTCTTTAGCATCAGCTGCGTAATAAGTTAGCAATACAGCTGGATTGGGTGATTATGTACAGTATTCTACACCGGCCCCACATTTAGGCTGAAAGAAAAACTCACAAGAATAAAAATGAGACTTTTAATCTGTTTTATCAGCGAAGGCCTGCAGGCTTCAGAGCGGTTGTAGTGGTTGAGGAATGGGAAAGCTCCTGAAGATAATGCGTTGCAGCTTTGAGGGACAAGTGGAAAATGACTGGGGGGTGGAGGGACTAATTAGTGCCAAATTCTGAGAGGTTCCGCCTGGCCAAGCTTTAAACATGAGGCATGTGTGGCACCGGTGGGCCGGTGAGTTAACAAACAAAGCTGCACCAGACAAGGAGGACCTGGACCCACAACATTGGGATTTCTAATTTCTAGGGCTGCACAATTAATAGAAATAAAACTGAACCACAATATCCCTAGTGCAAATTTCAAATCAAAAAGCCTCTCATTGAATTTATTTTAATATATGCATTGCGTATTTCAGAGTGAAGTGTGGCACTGTGCTCTTTTATATGTGATCAGCTCATGATCCTGTGTTTTAGTATCTCGGAGCAGTTCAGTTCGCAGTAAATGTCTCTGGGCCACATCGACTTTCATTGTATGGACAAAACGACAGTTTGTTTTGGACTCCCTGACATTCATTTTACGAACATAAGCTGTTCTTCAAAATATCTTCTTATGTATTACACAGTAAAAAAGTCATACAGGTTTGTAACAAGAAGGTGACTGAATTATGACAGAATTATCACTTTCGAGTTAACTATCCCTTTAATTGTTATTATATAACCAAACAAGCAGGACCTTGAAGTTTGCCATAAGCCACCAGAGATCCGCTGAAGGTGACTCCACCGATGTAGGTCCCCAGGTAGGCCACGATCTTGGTGAGGTTGGCCGCAGGGTCGGTTGCAAAGTGGGGATACTCCACCATGTACTCTGCCACGCAGGTGAGCACGGCCGCCAAACCCACCAGACTGTGGAAAGCGGCGACAAGCTGCGGCAGGTCCGAGATCTGGATCTTCTTGGCAATGGTCAAACCTGTAAACAAGAAAGGGGAACTCAGGCCTGCTGGTAAACGGGTCACATCCGATGAAGCGGTGTGTGTGTTGATGTGAATCTGGAGTGCAGGTTGGGGAAAAAAGTGTGTAGGGGGCATGTTTGGGGCGGGCTGAGACCTCAGGGTGGAAGCATCTGGAATCAAGCAGACTTCTGGTTTGAGCTGGGGCTGGTCGGGACGGTTTAAACTACGTTCCAGCAGGTTTCCAGGAATAATTAGCAATTCAGATTAGACATGACTGGCTACAAAGCGTGATACCGTGCTGTGTGACTCACACGACCTGATGACCATTACCCGGCTTTGCGGGGAAATCACAAAGCCATTTGCCATTTACATTCACACACTTGGAGGTTCAAAGGCCACTGACTAAAGAAGAAATGCACGCAGACAGAAGCACAAACATGTACTCACCAGCAGTGCCACCCACCGCCATGGCTGCACTCATCTGTGCCATGAGCTCAGGGGAAGGTTTTAGTGCTCCGAAAGTTGCGACAATGCCACCGGCCACTCCGATCATGCCCAGGACGTTACCGAGACGGGCTGTGGACTGGGTGGACAGACCCCCCAGAGCCCCCACGCAGCACAAGCCAGAGCCCAAGTACATCATCTGCACACAAAAGGAAGGTTTACAGGAAGTGAGTAATAAATCTTCCAGAATCCATTTCTCTTTTGCACAACTACAGTTCACCATGGCCAGGACGTTACTATGGTGCTCTGAGTTGAATTTATCATGTTGCTATGCATCTTTGATATTCTGGTCACTAGATTACATCCCTCCTTCAACCAGTGTTAGTTTAGTTTTATTTATATACACTGTTACATTATATAATACAAGATATATTTTCAGTTTTAATTTTAATTTTAGTTTGTGTTCATTTGTTAGGAGCTTCTGTCATTATTATTATTATTATTATTATTAATAGTTCTATTTAGCATAAATTTTTTTTATTTCAGTTTTATTTTAGTAGTTTTAGTACTTCAACGTAAAACAAAAAATTTAAAACGTTGCCTTGGCAACTAACTGAAATAAAAAAAAGTTTAAAAAGATAAAATATAAAGAGTTTTTACATCTTATATTTATTGTTTTTAATTTCAGCTTTATTTCAATTAACAAACATTATTTGTAATAGTTTTAACACTGTCTTCACTGTAACTATATGCAACTTTTTTTGTCTGTTATCGTCTGCTATATTGCGAAGTGTAAGTTCGAACTTAGCTGAGCTTAGTTCTGGCATAATACTAAGATCATCAAACAAGTTTCTTTTAACAATTCACAGAGCACGTCTCAAATTGAAGGGTGATCGTGCTTTCTCTATCGCTGGCTGGCCTAAGACTGTGGAATAATCTGCCATTGAATGTTAGATCTTCCGTAACTCTTAATGTTTTTAAGTTTAAAATCATATTTGTACTCTCTGGCATTTTAGTACATTAGTATATGGATGTTGTACAGCAAATGTACAGCACTTTGGAGCTACTGTGTAGCCTGTAAGGTGCTATATAAATAAATAAACGAATGAATGAACCAAAGTAACTCAACAAGCTGCATGATTTGAGGCAAAATTCAGGTCCACAGTACAAAAAGTGCAGAAGACTTGCAATTAAGTAATGCAGCTTTACCTGTTCAATGTTGTAGCCACTTTGAAGAGCCACCCCATAACCTCCAACAAACAAACCAACAGGAAGAAGATACAAGTAGTTGTACTCTGGAGGATCAGTGGGCCGCTTGAACATGTCCAACATCTTCTGAGTAACCAAGAAACCACCTGATCAAACAAAATCAAACAAACAGAACACAGTATTAACACAGTACACAAGTTATTAACATTATATAAAATTTATATATATAACTTTTTTTAAACATCAAGTACTTTAAATGTGTAAAACATCCTAATTGAGTTGCAGAAGGATGACATGAAGAATGACGGGAGTCACTCATCTGCTGCTCATTAGCGAAGTATTTTTAAACTGCCATGTGATTGCATTTACACTCATTTTCCTGGCTTACGCCGTCCTAGCTAAGCAACTTACTAGGACGATTACCAAACCAAAGCTTTTTATTCGAAACTCAGACGGGTATCCAGTTTCACTCAAACCTTAGTGACCCGTTCCTCTGAGGATCCCGGTGAAATATTTAAACTCAGAAGTAAATGCACTCAGACAGGTGAACACAATGTATACAGCATTAGAAAGAACGTTCCGTTTTCCCACAATTAAATGTGAAGGATATCCAGACATAACAGCCGGGCCAAAGAATAAAATATGTTTCCATTCCTGTCATTAATGGAGCAGGTTCACCATAAATTCCTTGTCTTTTATTGAAATTAAATTGGAAAGGGCAATTGTTATTTTTCCCCTGTATGCACTTGTAACAATAAAATTGGTCGAAAAGAGGATAGGAAAAAGCGACCAGAATGTCCATATTTCTAACTCTAAGGTTTATGGGTAATGGGACTGTGGGACGAAACACCGTGTATGAGGAATGGGAAAAAAAAAAACATCTTTCAACTGAAATTAAACACCTGCCTTCTGAGAAGATAAATATATAAATTCAGACACTTTATGTGCGCTGGAACACATATCAAAAAGCTGTTATTGTAGCATGATGAAAAATGTCTGTAAAAGCCTAGTAGCATGCCATTAAATCACTAACTCACCCTCTGACCTGGACTGGTGTCTTGGCCAACCGTACCAAGACGCAAAATGAAGGGGTCATTGGATTCAGGCTGGCATTTTGGCCAACTGCCTGCTTCAAGCCATTTTTTTCCCTTTTCCTCCTTAATGGCCCTATTGGTTGTTTTGATCAGAGACTGATTTATGACATGACGAGGCCCTTTGAAGCAAAACTGCCGTGCTGACATTTCCTGTTTCAGGTGTGAGGTTTGACGGACTAAACTATTCCACCTGGAAGGAACGGAATACGGCGCTCTTCTCACGAACACAAGATGCAGGGCAGCCAGAGGGCAGCGAGCAAACAGAGTACAGAGCCCTCACCTGCTCGCATTTGTAATCTTACTCAGCTTTCAGCCTCCGACATACATTTTAGTAATGTTTTATCTTGCCTTTCGCTGTTGGCAGGTACAGGATCGTGTGTTCAGTGCACTCACCAGCGATGTTGACAGAGGAGATGAAAGCAGCCAGGACGGCCAGGGTCTCGGCTGTGCTGCTAGGGAGAAATCCACCACCCATGAGGGAGAGGCCACCAACAGCAGTCAAACCTGAAAACACATGGCATCCGTGATATATCCGCAAACAAACAAAAAATAAAATATATTTAAATTGTAATAAATTATAATATTTTAATAATAAAAAATAAAAACTTACATTTTAAATAATGTATTTTTTGAAATACTAAAAGAATCCCAATTTAAAATGAATATATAAAACATTCAAATAGTAATTTTAATTTTTTTAAATAATTGTCTCAAAATAAATTTTATAAAATTATTTATTTAAAAAAAAATATTGGGTGCTGATAACAGCTACTACACTATAATAAAAGATTAGCAACATATATTGACTGCAAAAATTGGCATTGCATGAGAACACATCACTAATTTTAAATGGTTGAAAGAATAAATGAATTTTAATCTAATCAAAATAATTAAAATAATCTTAATTCATTTTAAAATACAAATGTTGATTGAAAAAAATATATCACATTTTATCAGAATACTCCACAAATTAGGAAGGAAGAAAGGGATTTTCAAAAATGTTGTTTAAAAGAAATGATTTTTTTATATTCATCTTTCAACTTATTAAATAAAATAAAAAATACCGGTGCTGACAATAGCTACTACACTTTATATAGTAGATACTAGGGCTGCACGATTAATCGAATGCGATTGTCATGTGCATTTTGTTAGTAAAGCCGGTTCTGTAATCATCAGTAAATCATCATCAGGTGCTTTCAGATGGAGCAGCATTTACTACACAGAGCCATAGTTCACTGACAAGTTTCGCAAAAAAAATAAAAGATTCTGAAATCGAAGAAATCGTTTGCGATTATGACAGCTGTTTGCATAGCTTCTCAGTGAACTACGGCTCTGAGAAGTAAATGCTGCTCCATCTGAAAGCATGTGAATATACCACATTTAATAACATTTTTACTCCAAACTCACTTCATAACGTCAGTCGAGTGTTTGAAATAAATCCTTCTGTGAGATGATGTGGCTTCTTACACAGAATAAGGCACGCAACATATTTCATAGTATTTAAGCAGTGATAAAGGCATAAATATACTTCATTTTAATGAAAATTATAATAAGAAGAACTCCGATAAACCGTATATTGCCGTAGTCGTGTGTTTATTAGTCACGTTGAATCAATGAAAGCAGTTGAATCTTCTGTTTATTTATCTGCAGCGATAGGCATTTTCTGGGTTTCTTCTGCAAGGCGTACTTGGAGTTTCAGCACGAGAGTGCCCTCTGGCCTTTGGATGGAGATTTACTGCTGATCACAGAACCGTGCTTCACTGAAAGATACACATGACAATCGCAGCTTCTGTGGAATCGCGATCTCGATTTTATTTCGATTTATCGTGCAGCCCTACTAGATACTACATTTACTACACAAATATTAGTGACATTGACAGCAAAAATTAGCATTTCATCAGAATACGGCGCTATAGTGGAATAGCTATGGAGAAAAATTTTGAGCCAGATGTAATTATTCCATCCATGCTGACTAATAAAGCATATATGGATAAATATTTCTGACAATTCACCAGATGGAATTTGCATTAGTTTCCAGATTTGCTTCGAAACTGTGACTATTTCAAATCAGAAAAACAAGGCTTATGACACCTCTTCCAGTCAGTTTCACCCTCTAATAAAGCATAATTTCACTAGAAGTCTTACGTAATATGCTTGACACTGGTACAGCACTCTCAGTGCTCAAAACAAGTCACTTGTAACTCATTTTGATAGGGAATTAACGAGGACAACACTGGCATCCCCAAGGGAAATCTGATAACCATCACCTCTTTAATCGTTTTCAAATGCTTCGTTTTCAAATGCTTCAAATGCATCGACAACTGACCAAACCTGTGGTGGCCCTGATAGTTAGCGGTATCTTAAGTCAATGAAGTGTGTAACTGTTGGTAAGCATTTCCTCTCACTTTGTAATTCTGAAGTAACAATTGATCACAGACCAGCTTGCAGGCCAAGAGCACGCTACCACAACGCTGCAGGAAACGCAACAGACTATTTGTAAACCTACACAGGCACGAACCGCCACACACGCACCCAGACATGCAAAGGCCTGGATATCTGTAAAATAAAACCCTTGGATGAATATGAAAGATGCTGGAGTCTGCTCAAAATCCACAAATGGACTGCTGTTGTTATAATGGCTGGATAATATTTCTGACTTTCTGTGATCATGAAGAATAATGCGATGGTGTTTGGAAAGCACGGCTGTTTTAAGCAATGACACATCCATTAGGTCACCAACACGTCGCCAAAATGGACCCAAAACCAATATCTAATAGCTTAAGTTCATCAGAAAAGATTCCTTGGATCGGGTGATGTCCAAACGTTCATATCAAGCGATGTGGAGTCATTCTGATTCACCAGTTTCAGGTAGATTAAAGAGCAAGAGAGGAACTCTACTCCACCAGGAGTAACTTTATGCTTCTGGAAAAGTTCTCCCACACTTTCAACGAGAATGAGAAATTCCACATTAGTGGCTTAACGTTTCGGTCACTTTTTTGAGAGCTTCATTACTTTTGGCACCGAAATAAGCGAATTCCAACTCGCTTACATTTCCAGGCCTGTGAAAGTTCAATAAGTGTCAAATATGTAACACCTCGTACGCAAATATGACAAAGAAAAGCAAGAGACTGTCTCTACAAGACTAATAAAGTAATTCACAGGAAGTGTGCAGTAGGTCGAGGGAAACTAATTGCTTCAGTTGATTCCACGCACTCTTGATGTGAAATTTATAGCTCTCTTGACATAAAGGACTCTTTAATGCAGACCACCAAGGATTTGGTGGTGTTAAAAACAATGAAACCTTTCCTGGTTTCTCAGCCTGCTGGGAGAATTGAATAAAAGCTTAACGAAGCACAGAAGCATCCTTGATCTGCCTGGCTGATGATGGCGTGGCCTTCTGAACAGTGCTGAACCCTGGGCCCTTAAGTCTAGACTAATGAAGAGCTGAATTCGCCAATTAACGGGTGGGCTACGTCGGCCCATCGCAGACGCTAACTCGAGGGTGGGAGGGGAAAAAAAAATTAGGTGACATTTTTTGCCCATTAAAGCAAATGGATAATTCGCACACAGGTGAGAGCCCTCCGTAGCTAAAGGGCAAACTCAGATTAAGAAAAAGCGCATCGATGACCTGTGCTTGAGATAAACTGAGATCCTGTGACATTTCAAAATTTATTATCAGAAAATGTCAATAGTTTCTCCACCTCCATCAACAGTTTCTCAGTAAATCTGCATACATATGATAAAGAAAAAGCCATTCAGGTTAGCAATTACTAAACAAATTATATAATAGCAAATACATTCCCTTTGGTTGTGCACTTGATTTACTAACTTACCAGAAATGGCATTTGTGACAGACATAAGCGGGGAGTGAAGAGCAGGAGTGACGCCCCATACGGTGTGGTATCCCACGATTCCCGCCAGGCCAAAGGTTGTAACCATCTGAGGGAAAGCAGCATTGGGAGCACATATCCCAAGACCGATGGCTGAAGCCAGACCTGAGTAGAAATAACAAGATGTCAAACATTATAGGTTTGTTTTTCAGTTGAGGTCATTCTGACTGCTCAGACAAATCAGCCAAGTGCCAGGGGCAAGGTGTCCAGTTTATACATCCCATAATCCTCTCAAAACATCAACACTGCTGTGGGTCATGTATACTTGCCACCTCAACTCTAATATAGGGTACATTTGCTGTCTGCTTCATTCAATTTTAAAACGTTAAAGTTAAAAATAAGTGTATTAAGCTGGAAAAAACTTCCCATAACTACTTTTTGGAAAATATATAAGATTTCATAGTTTATTTATTTATTAATAAAAAATTAACAACAACAACAAATACTGATATTATAGTTATATTCATAGTTATAAATAAATAAATACAAATTAATAATTATATATTTATTATATTTTTTCAATATTATATTTATATATTCTATATTTATATAAAATGATGATGCTGATGATGATAATATTAATTCAATCTACTGGCGTGTGTGATATACATAAATAAATGAACAAAATTATTATTATTATTTCCAGTGGTATTAATAATAGGTATTGCCAATTTGGTATTGCCAACTCACAGACCAGGCATTGGCCATGTGGGTAAGAAAACCTCTACACAGCAGCAGGGAAGGAGCAACACAACCATCCCAGGTTCCTGGCATTCAGATGCCAGAACGGGCCAAAGTGATGTGGAAAATAAAACAGCTTGCTCCTCAAATAGGTGACCAATCGTGATTTTTAAAAAGGCAGCGATTTTGGCCTTCCGAGCAAGTCAGGATTCCCTGTACCTAAGCTCATACAGATACAGGAAAACCATGAAAGGGCAGGAAAATCTCATTTGCATGTTTGTTTATCAGCCGGTGTTTATTTACGTGCAAGTTGTATTTGCGGCTTGTCTGAGTGAGGAAGTGAGCGCTTTGATGTGAAGCCAAAGTTGCCTCTCCTCACACAAGTGGTCCTCAGCCGTCTGCAACCAATAGAATTCATTTGTGTGCCATTTAGTTTAGCGGGGCTTTGGAGTCTAATCACATCTTGGGACAAAGCGGCCAAACAGGGGAGCTGCTATTTTGGGGATTTCTGAGCAATGCAGACTGTTAAGTGGATAAAAGGAAGAAAAATCTGAATAATCTCAAAGGCAATAAAAGGGGCCGTTTTAAACTTACTCGAAAACCTTATTAACATAGTTCAGTATCAGAGACCACCAATACAGCGGTCTCTTCCTCTTAAAACACACAGGGAACCGCTTTCATATTAACCCCAGGAGGGGCCCGGAGAGATCCGGTGGGAAGAGGAAGGCAGGAAGGGCAGCCGGACTGTGATTTACCTCCGGTGTACATCCCAGCCGTGTTGAGAGTGGCTCTGAAGGGTGAGATGGAAGCTGCCTTTTCCTTCGCCAGCTCCTGGACTGTCTTTTGTTTTGGAGGTGCCGCCACTGGAACGCTGTTAGGCTGTGGTGCAGGGAAAAGCACTTTTCCATCCTGCAGACAGACAGAGAGAGTGACAGCCAGAATTCAAATAACACCACAACTCAACTCCTTGAAAGCTAAATGAGCGCCAGAGAGATATTGGGTCATAAATTTCACACTGCTCACATCCTTTAGCTCAGTCCATTTTAGGTCAACAGCCAGACTGGATTAAACATCATCTTATGCCGGCCACATTTATGTATTTGTTCAACTTTAGTTTATCCATGGAGAACGCACGCACGACAAGTGCAGAAACAATTTTGATGCTTATTTCACCAGTATTTCGGTATAACAAAATGGATTAAATTTGCTCAATTCAATAAAAAAAAAAAAGGTTGCTAATAATAATAATAATTATTATTATTCATGTGTTATTCACACAACATTCACACAATTTTTCCTTATATCAGTAAATGTCAAATGTCAAAGTGAGATGTTGCCCTGGGACAGCTGTGGCTCCCACAGATGCAATTTCAACTGAAAAACATGATTTTGCTAGATAACTGAGTGTCAAATTTCGTATATAATTGAAAGAAAGGTTACTGATTTAGGATGTGGCCTATAACATGTAACAAAATTAAGAGTGTTTATATGTCCTCCTGTAGCTAAAAAAAAGAAAGAAAACAATGTATATTATTAAAAAAAGGTTTACCTGCATAACGATTGAACCGCGGATGACATGGTCCATTGTGCCATAATCAAACTCGCTTTTGACGTCAAAGTGAAAAACGTCCTTGTCCGGGCTGATGGCTCGGATGAGTTTGATGATGTTGTTAGAGTATAATGTGCTGGCCTGAGTCGGGAGGCGACTGGGAAGATCAGAATAGCCGACGTGGATCACACCCTATAGGAAAGTACAGAAATACATTTAATGAAATAAGAAGTATACACTTATGCCGAGTTCACACTGCATGATTTTCAAACTCGTCGGATCGCCGTTGTTTTCACACTGCATGACTATCTGGTGCACAGTCTATCAGCTACAGTTCTGGCGCAATATACTGTACAACGCGACATACATTCAGTATTAGCGGTAGAGTTACACTCACAGGACACTGCACTTATGTGCAGTCACAAAAGTACATTATTTGCATATTTGCTTTAAAACCTTGCCAGTTAAATGTTTCATTCACGTGCTGTTCTGATGTGCGCTTTTTCTGAGCGCATAAAAAGCCTGTCAAACAGTGCCTGATTTCTGAACCAAGTTATAATTTGCGCTAATACTGTCAAAACACACAAGGTTTACATTTAGGCTCAGTTGGTTATGTCTAAAATGAAAGTAAACAGTTGAGAGAAACCGGATGTGTGCCTGTATATTAGATGCTTAAAGGGACCATACTAAACATGCTGCCGACTGTCATTAAAGGGATAGTTCATCCTAAAATTTAATTTCTGTCATTATTTACTCACTCACATGCTGTCCCAAACCTGTATTAATTTCTTTCTTGTGCTGAACACAAAAGAAGATATTTTGAAGAATATGGGTAAACCAAACAGTTGCTGGTCCACATTGAATTTAATAGTAGTAAAAAATACTATGTAAGTCGCTGTGGACCAGCAACTGTTTGGTTTTTCCACGTTCTTCAAAATAACATTTATGTTCAGCAGAAGAAAGAAACTCATTCAGGTTTAAAACAACTTTTGAGTGAGTAAATGATGGTATAAAAATAAAACACTATGACAGAACTGACAGACAGATGAGAGATTTTTTATTTTTGGGTGAACTATTCCTTTAATGTTAATAAAACCAGAAAACAAAGAGAAAAATCAAATCAATACTCTTGACTGAAAAACTTTAATACAGTTGCTTTAAGAGGAATCAATCTATATAGTGTTTTATTTTTTTATTTGTTCATTCAATTTC
This sequence comes from Sinocyclocheilus grahami, assembly GCF_001515645.1. NCBI lineage: Eukaryota > Metazoa > Chordata > Actinopteri > Cypriniformes > Cyprinidae > Sinocyclocheilus > Sinocyclocheilus grahami. The sequence goes on along the minus strand of NW_015505324.1, from coordinate 909,722 downwards.
TTGAATGCTCCAGCTAAATACACCTATCATACCTGAAAATAAAACACTGTTTGGTTTTATTTGTATATTATGTGTATTTGTAATGTGTATATTTGTTCTTATTTTAAGATTTTTATCTTCGCCCACTTTGGCCTAAATTTTTGGCCATTCTTTTTTTAGATTTTGTTATACCTTGAAAGGCTTTGTCTTTATAATAGGGAAATTAGTTTGGCTCTAATGCTCAGACAAAATAGTATAAACAACATGACAAAAAATTTATAAAATCGTGATATTTCAACAACAAAAAAATTGTGATATTATATTTTTGCCATATTTCCAACCCCTAGTATACACCAGTATTAAAAAGATTCCAGGTGGTACGATATATATATATTTTTTAAAGGAGTCTCTTATGTACGGTGCCCGTAAGGGGACATGTTCAGTTCACTTAGTTTTGTCGTGGCCACAACATAACTCGTGGGAACGTGATAATATGTTGTGGCCACGAGATATTAATTTGAGGGAACGTCATATTAACTCGTGGGAACGTGATAATATGTCGTGGCCACGAGATATTAATTTGAGGGAACGTCATATTAACTCGTGGGAACGTGATAATATGTTGTGGCCACGAGATATTAATTTGAGGGAACGTCATATTAACTCGTGGGAACGTGATAATATGTCGTGGCCACGAGATCATTTTGTCGAGGTAACGACATCCTTATGTCGTGGCCTCGAGATGCTATGTTGAGGAAACGACATCCATTTCTCGTGGCCACGAGTTTAATACGTAAACAAACCTGCGTGACAATAGCAACACCGGATTATCAGAGACGGATTCATTAATATTTTATTTTGAATTAAGAAAATTATATTATTATAGAAATTATTACATTATTAAATTATTATATTAGCCATAGGCCTTGGTTACCGCATTCAATTGAAGTTTATTATGAATAAATGTTACATAAAATGCACAATATAAAATAGGCCTACAAGAAAACATTTTTATCCATCCTACAGTCTTGTAAGTCAATTAACTGATTGTCTTGTCCCCATAATATTTGTATATTATTATTATTATTAGCCTATTATTATTTGTTATATTTTTATATTCGTTTATATTAATTTTTTCCCTTAATTTCGATCTCTTTACTTAATGTTCGGAACACTTTTTTAAATAATAGCCTACTGTAAATGCTCGACATGCCAATAAAGCTTTGATTATGCTGACTGGAATTTTTGCTGGAATGCAGTTTAAATTTAACATATATTTCATTTTATTTCGGCTAAAAGACCATAATTATAAATAGGCTACTATAGTGTTTCGTTGAGGAATTAATCTTGCACGTAGTTGCATTTGTAAATGAAAACACAACATGCTCATTTACCACCACACATGGCCATAAATACAATCAAAGTCAAAACTTTATTGGCATAATTGTCAGGCGTTTATTTACAAAATATATGGTAGACTAGCAAATGCTAGCATAATTACACAAAACATTAACTAGTTAAAGCGATACACAAATTGAAAGGGGAAATAAGCATATATAACAATAAATATAATAATATAGCCCTAATAAGTTAATGTAATAATAACAATAATATAAATATACAAATATTAAATTAAATGTTTAATGTTAATAAAAATGTTTTATCTATTTTTGATAATCCCGGGTTGCTTTGGTCACGCAGGTCTGTTTATGCATTAAACTCGTGGCCACGAGAAAAATATGTCGTTCCCTCAACATAAGAAGTCGTGGCCATGAGAAATGGATGTCGTTCCCTCAACATAGCATCTCGAGGCCACGACATAAGGATCAATACGACACGACATATCACGTTCACACGAGTTATGATGTTGTGGCCACGACAAAACTAAGTGAACCGAACATGTCACCTTACGGGCACCGTACTTATGTTCACCAAGGCTGCATTTATTTATTTATACTATATACTGCATTAATAAACACAATAAAACAGTAATTGTAAAAATATTATTACAATAAGAGTTTTCTATTGTAATATATCTTAAGAAAGCTAAATTTTTAGCATCATTACTCCAGTCTTCAGTGTCACATCATCCTTCAGTAATCACTCTAATATGCTGAATTGCTACTCAAGGAACTTTTCTTATTATTATCAATGTTGAAAAGAGTTGTGCTGCTTAATAATTTTGAAGTAACCGTGATGCATTTTTTTCCAGAATTCTTTGATGAATAGAAAGCTTCCATTCCTGTAGCTCAAACAGTAAAACATGGCTCTAACAACGCCAAGATCATGGTATCGATTCCTAGGGAATGCATGAACTGATGTACGTATACTTTAAATGCTTTGGACATAAAAAGTCTGCCAAATGCATAAATGTAGAGTAAATGAGAATGTTTAAAAGAACAGCATTTATTTGAAATAGACTTTTTTAGAAATGATCAACATTCAGATTCTTTCAAATTTGAACTTCATGTCACTTGATTAATTTAATGCATTCATTCTGAATTAAACTACATTACTAACCCATTAACGTTCCTGAAAAAACACATGAAGCTCATGTAAGACCCCCAAGTTGTTGTTCTGTTGCAGTGTACTCACTTTGTGAACGGAGAGTTCTCCAGGAACCGTGGTCTCGATGTTGCCCCCAGCTTCTGCAGCCAGGTCTACCACCACTGAACCATCTTTCATGGTCTCCACCATTTCCTTAGTAATCAGCACAGGGGCCTTCCGACCTGCATAATAATTTCAGCACAGTGAGACTGGTAAACCAAAACCATGACTGATATGCATTTAATAAGACTCCTCTGATGTGCCTTTTATGCGTGCAACCTAATATACTGATAAGCTGCTTTGCGGCTTGTTGGTTTTAAAAGAAAATGGTATTCCGATAAAAGTGGAACAGATCGCATGCATTTTACCAATCTGAGCATGCTAAATACTGCCAGGTATGTAGTTTCTAAGTACTAAAAGTCCAACTGGTGGCTACATGGCTTCAGGGATGGAACATCCAATGATAACATTGGAGTGACACCAGGAGTGTGCACAAGCATGCAAAAGTCACAGGAACTGACTTCAAATGCCAGCGGTATTGAACAAGCAACACAAACTCTCTGCCAATCTAAAGCAAGAGCGACCCAAAGCAACTCTTATAGCACTCAGGAAACTTCATAAACATTCTCGGTTATAGACACCTGATTTTTATTAGCTCTCAGTCATGGAGATTAAGACAAAACATGCTTCGAATAAACATGAAGCACATCTGCAGCCACAGAGCTGTTAAATTGGTAATTATGCTGTACATAATTAGTTATGGCGGGTAAACATTTTCTCTTTTAAAATGCCAACGATAGTCATACAAGTATTAACATAAGGATCTTAAGATAAACCAGGATCACAGTTATAAGAATAGTGAATACCAAAACTTGAAATTGACATTTACTCACCATCAAGTCATTGTACATAAACCAAAATGCCATTATTTTTCCATGAAACGCAACAAAAGGAACTTAAGAATCATAATTTGTCAGCAAGTGTTTTTCAACAGCTTCAGGACTTTTGTGAAAACTACAGATCATACTTGCACATTTTTGTATCCTCGCTCAAGGATAGTCTGATCGAACCTACCTTTTTTTCACCACAGCCCTTTTCTCGGTTTTCTCCAGTATTGTTACACCGATTTAAAAAATAAATAAACAGACAACCTTTATTAAAATCCTATATTGCCAGCAGTTATTTACCCTTCAAACCAAATGTAGCGTCTATGATGCAGGTTGGACATCAATAACAAATGCCAAGACATCATATTTTATTGGAGAGCAACAGCAAAGGTGAAGGATTTTATAAAAGTTTTCACACATCTTCACAAGGCTTGGAATATAACTATAGAGACATATCAACTATTGTATGCTGCTTTTTGGGCCCTCGGAACTTGACAGCCTAAGAAAAAGATTATTTTGTGTATTTCACAAGAAAAAAAATTAAGTAATGAGTAAATAAAGAGAAAAATCTACATTTCTGGCAGAACTCTTCCTTTAAAAGTCAAGTGATGGAAAAATAAGAGCATGTGCAAACACCACATCACTTATCTGCAAGAGTACATGCCTAAGAGGGCATGTGATGGTAAAAAGATGGAAAGGGAGTGAAGGCTGCAGGTGTGCGTACCGGGAATAAGCGCAGTAGTGATAATGATGTCAACATCCAAACACTGCTTGGCAAACAGCTTCATCTCTGCCTCGATAAACTCTTTGGACATCTCCTTAGCGTAACCGCCCTGGCCTTCTCCTGACTCCTTCATATCCACCTCCAGGGGCTCGGCACCCAGGGACTTGAACTGCTCCAGTGCAGCCACTCTGGAAGAAGAGGACAAGACTCCATGACTAATGCAACACTGCCACCGAGAGGAAGCTTGCTGGAACTGACGCTGATGGAATCACGCAAGCAGATAGTTTCAAGTTTTATGATCCAAAGCACAGAAAGTATGTTGATTCTAACTAAATACACCAAACTTGGCTCATGCTGTAAGATCAATGTCATTAAATCATAGTAAAATGGAGCTTTTTAAAATCCGTACATTTCAAACCATTTTGGCAGGATTAGCAATGACGTCACTGTTTTCTTGCACAACCCGTTTTTATGTTCTTGTTTTTGGAAAAGTGAAAAAAAAGACTTTCAGATAAAACAAACAACATAAGTCTAAACTAAAGCAGAACGGTGACTCAAAACTCAAATGTATAAATACTGACAAAAATTGGAAATAACAGAACATCTGTCAGATTTAAAAAAGGGGAGGGGGTACACAGAAAGCTTAGTTGCAAGTGAGAATCATCAGGGCCAAAGACTGGAAAAAAGGAGCAAATGTTATAATTCACATTTGCCAATTGTGATAAAGTTGTTGTGGTGGCAAACTATGAACACAAAGCAACATGGTTCTGAGGATAAGTTATAGCACCCCCCAGCACCACAAACTGATTAATAACATCTGTAATCAGACTGTCTTGTGTCCTCGAGTTTGATGATACATGCCACATTTCATGTTAATTGGACCTACAGAAGGTTCAGAAAAGGAAAGAAAATGGAAACTTGATATGACATTAAAATATATACACACACACACACACACACACACACACACACACACACACAGTGCTGCTTAAAAGTTTGTGAACCCTTTAGAATTTTCTATATTTCTGCATAAATATAAATCATTGGACCAGCACCACAAACTGATTAATAACATCTGTAATCAGACTGTCTTGTGTCCTCGAGTTTGATGATACATGCCACATTTCATGTTAATTGGACCTACAGAAGGTTCAGAAAAGGAAAGAAAATGGAAACTTGATATGACATTAAAATATATACACACACACACACACACACACACACACACACACACACACAGTGCTGCTTAAAAGTTTGTGAACCCTTTAGAATTTTCTATATTTCTGCATAAATATAACCCAAAAGATCATTGGACTTTCACACGAGTCCTGAAAGTTGACAAAGAGAATCCAATCAAACAAATGAGATGAAAATATATACTTTGTCATTTATTTATTCAGGAAAATGATCTAATATTATATGTCTGTGAGCAGCAAAAGTATGTGAATCTCTAGGATTAGCAGTTAATTTGAAGGAAAAGAGAGTCCATCTGTTCAGGTGTTTTTAATCAATGGAATGATTATCAGGTGTCAGTGCCTGTCCTGTTTTATTTAAAGAACAGGGATCTATCAGAGTCTGATTATGTTTGTGGAAGTGAATCATGGCACGAACAAAGGAGATATCTGAGGACCTCAGAAAAAGAGTTGTTGTTGCTCATCAGGCTGGAAAAGTTTACAAAACCATCTCTAAAGGGTTTGGACTTCACAGATCCACAGTCAGACAGATTGTGTACAAATGGAGGAAATTCAAGACCACTGTTACCCTCACCAGGAGTGGTCGACCAACAAAGATCACTTCAAAAGCAAGACATGTAATAGTCTGCGAGGCTGCAAAGGAACCAAGGGTAACTTCTAAGCAACTAAGGGCCTTTCTCACATTGGCTAATGTTCATGAGTCCACCATCAGGAGAACACTGAACAACCATGCTGTGCATGGCCGAGTTGCAAGAAGAAAGCCACTGCTCTCCAAAAAGAACATTGCTGCCCATTTGCAGTTTGCTAAAGATCATGTGGATAAGCCAGAGGACTATTAGAGAAAGGTTTAATGGTTGGATGAGACCAAAATAGAACTTTATGGTTTAAATGAGGAGCGTTATGTTTGGAGAAAGAAATACACTGCATTTCAGCATATGCAGTTACAAGAAACATTTAGTGGCAGTTATTGCTACAAAAGGGGGTCACCTCACATACTTTTGCCACTCACAAATATTTAACACCGTCATTTATTTATTGAGAAAAATTATGCAAAGTATATATTTTCATCTCATTAATTTGATTGGGTTCTCTGTCTACTTTCAGGACTTGCTTGAAAATCTGATTTTCTTTTGGGATATATTTATGCAGAAATATAGAAAATTCTAAAGGGTTCACAGACTTTCAAGCAGCACTGACATATATATATATATAAAAGAGCTGTCAAACCTATTAATCGCATCCAAAATAAAAGTTTGTTTACATAATATATGTGTGTGTGATTATAACATCACCTACATATATGCACTACAAAAAGTTTAGGGTCAAAAGTTTTTTTTTTTTTACATTTTTGCATGTACTTAAAATTACGCTGACATTGTGAACTATTATTACAACTTAAAACAACTTTCCTATTTTAACATTTTAAAATATGTTAAGTTATTCCTGTGATGGCACAGCTGAATTTTCAGCAGCCATTACTCAAAACATTAGTCTTCAGTGTCACATGATCTTTCAGTAATCATTCTAAAATGCTGATCTGGTGCTCAAGAAACATTTCTTATTATCAATAATGTTGAAAACATTTGTGATGCTTAATATTTTTATGGATACCATGATACATTGTTTTAGGATTTTTTGATAAATAAAGTTCAAAACAGTCTTTACTGTCACTGTTCATTTCAATTTAATGCATCCTTTCTGAATAAAAGTATTAATTTCCTAAAAATAAAAAAATAAAACTAGCTTGAGTAACTATAAGCTATATGACTTTTTACCTGGTGTCAAATCCCCTGACAATGGCACCCATAGCACGTGCAGAGCCAGCAGCGGCCAACCCAGCCACTCCACCTCCAATGATCAACACCTGCCAATATGAAGAGCCTTTTTAGAATTCAAACTCTGAAATAAACAGAAAAATCGAACTTGGGAAAGTATGAACAGTGCTAATATCTTCATCCAAGACCTAATGTGAGAAGTGTATGGCAATGAAACAAGCAAACTCCACTCAAATAAAAATAAAAACCACTCAGGACGTGTGCGTGCGGTTAAGCCAACTCTACCTTAGCAGGAGGGACCTTCCCTGCGGCTGTGATCTGACCAGTAAAGAAGCGGCCAAAGTTGTTGGCTGCCAGGACCACGGCTTTATAGCTGCCAAGAAAAACAGACGCACATCAGTCACAGCTGCTGATGAGGCAGGAATTAAGACACTTTACGCTGGCCACAAATATCACATTTGACGACACTAATTCAAGATTTCGGTTAACGGGTCACAGAAGATTGGCCTGTGAAGTCTATTTGTCTAGTATCTCCCACTAAAAAAAATAAAAACCAAATACATTTAGGCAAGACACCACAGGTGAATAGGGTAATTTTTTAAAAACTAATATACATCACTATACTTTTTCAATTAATTATAGAACATTTAATTTTGTATTCCAAGTTCTGACACATTTAAATATGCAAATGAGGAACTAATTAATTTTTTTTAAATGCACTAGCTTGCACTTTGCACACATTTCCAGAACAGAAATCTTAAAATTCATATTCATATAACATATTAGAGCTAAAGGTTTACAGCGGGGATTCGGATTTTGGATCTTTTTCTTAAGTAAAGTAAAAAACTGCCTTTAAAGCAATGCATTGTAATTGAAATCTACATGTGTGACCCTGGACCACAAAACCAGTCTTAAGTCGCTGGGTATATTTGTAGCAAAAGCCAAAAATACATTGTATGGGTCAAAATTATTGATTTTTCTTTTATGCCAAAAATCATTAGGATATTAAGTAAAGATCATGTTCCATGAAGATATTTTGTACATTTCCTACTGTAAATATATTAAAACGTAATTTTTGATTAGTAATATGCATTGCCAAGAACTTTATTTGGACAGCTTTAAAGGCGATTTTCTCAATATTAAATTTTTTTTGCACCCTCAGATTCCAGATTTTCAAATAGTTGTATCTCGGCCAAATATTGTCCTATCCTAACAAAGCATACATCAATGGAAAGCATATTTATTCAGCGTGCAGATTATGTATAAATCTCAATTTCGAAAAAATTTACCCTTATGACTGGTTTTGTGGTCTAGGGTCACATATGTAAATAGATAAGTGTAATGAAATAAACACTTAAATGTTTATTTTGAGTGTTTTATTTCCACTAGTCTGAAAGAAGGCATGTTATGGAATCAACACTGCCCAAAAATCTCTAAACTGACCAGTGCAAAAACAATGGTTTTGCCTGTAGTGTATTGACTTAAAAAAATTATAATAAGTACTATTGTTAATATAAGTATTATTGTCATTATATAACAATATATTTTAAAAAATCATTAAACAAAAACTGTCAATTACTGAATTATAAAAACATTCATACATTGATACAAAATGCTTTGCATCATTTAAAAAAATAGGTTGGCTAGCCTTATGCATTTATTTTTTTTGCTTTAGATGGACTTACCCAGCAATGTTGGCCATGGAGCTGAGGGCGTCATAACCCTGAGCAATAGTAACACGGGGCACCTGGTCCATGGCCAGGACGGTGGCTTTGCGTTGGGACAACTGGTCCATCAGCTCAGGGTTCTGAGCAGGATAGATGAAACTGACGAGGGTGGCTCCTTCACTCATGAGGTCGGCCTCATGAACTCCCAGAGCGGAGTTCAAGATGGGGGCACGCACCTGTAGCAAACAGCCGGAGAGAATGAGAGCTGATGAAGACTCAGCTAAGTGAAGGTAAAATGAATGAATCTAACAGTACCTTAAGCAGAACATCAGATGCAAAGACATCTTTGACGTCCCTGATGGTGGCTCCTGCCTTTGTATACATGTCATCGGAGAACTTGGCAGATTCTCCAGCACCAGACTCCACCACCACATTAAAGCCCTGCTTGATGAGAGCTTCCACTCCAGCTGGAGAGATGGCCACGCGACGCTCATTCTGAAAGATTTCCTTGGGAATGCCGACAGTTAGCTGTTTGTATGGAATGCCTGCAAAAAAAAACAGGGAATCCCAGAATCAAACAGAGCCTGAAGAGGAGCTTATTATTAAGGCCCAATCCCAATTCTACTCCTTAGCCCTTCCCCTTTCCCCTACCCCTTCGTTTTGTGCATTCACGTGAAGGGGTAGGGGTGTCTTGATTCTCTTTTGGTTGGAGGGGTAGGGGGTAGGATAGTCCTTCAAGCGAAGATTTTTCGGGACCACACTTCAAACGAAGGGGTATGAATTATCTCAGCGTAAACCGGCTACAGCGGCAACATGGCTGCCCGAGCAAACAAAGAGACACATAAATGTAAGCATTATTGCCATTAATAAATATTTTAACGAAAAGTAATCATTTGTTTTATGTTACATTCAATCGTGAGTTCATATTTACGGTCATGTTACATTACGGAAATGTTTGCAAAAAAATCGCTAAAGTTTGCTAACATCATATCATTACAGACTGCACGATAGTGCCACAACATGAGCTATCGGGGGAGAAGAGCCTTGGTGAGAGAGGTAAAGAAGAACCCAAAGATCACTGTGGCTGAGCTCCAGAGATGCAGTCGGGAGATGGGAGAAAGTTGTAGAAAGTCAACCATCACTGCAGCCCTCCACCAGTCGAACTTTTTGGCCTTAATTCGAAGCGGTATGTGTGGGGTAAACCAGGCACTGCTCATCACCTGTCCAATACAGTCCCAACAGTGAAGCATGGTGGTGGCAGCATCATGCTGTGGGGGTGTTTTCAGCTGCAGGGACAGGACGACTGGTTGCAATCGAGGGAAAGATGAATGTGGCCAAGTACAGGGATATCCTGGACGAAAACCTTCTCCAGAGTACTCAGGACCTCAGACTGGGCTGAAGGTTTACCTTCCAACAAGACAATGACCCTAAGCACACAGCTAAAATAACGAAGGAGTGGCTTCACAACAACTCTGTGACTGTTCTTGAATGGCCCAGCCAGAGCCCCGACTTAAACCCAATTGAGCATCTCTGGAGAGACCTAAAAATGGCTGTCCACCAACGTTTACCATCCAACCTGACAGAACTGGAGAGGATCTGCAAGGAGGAATGGCAGAGGATCCCCAAATCCAGGTGTGAAAAACTTGTTGCATCTTTCCCAAAAAGACTCATGGCTGTATTAGATCAAAAGGGTGCTTCTACTAAATACTGAGCAACTGAGCAAAATACTGATAGTAAGCAGCGCATTAATATAGAACGGTAATTAAAGGCTCTAATGCATACCGGCACACCAGTATAGGTGTGTGTACTGTAGGAGCTAGACAACGTATGATGATGTGTGACGTATAGTAGTGGTGTCTCAATTCTTAGGGGAATATTTTCACCCCTACCCCCTTGACAGTTTCAAGGGACAAGGGGAAGAGGTAGGGGAAGGGGTATAAAATAGAATTGGGATTGGGCCTAAGTGTGTCAAATGCAAAAGGTTCAAAAGGTGGCTCCTGCACCAGCAGAGCAAATGCCAGTGAGATTAATGGGAATGATAACGAATAGTTTTCTCGAGGTACTATGAGAAATGCAGGTTTCGGAGTTCATGTTTAAGGCAAATTAGCTTAGTAATTAAATTGTTAGAAACAATTAATAAGCATAAATATTCACATTTTATTTTAATTATAATATAAAATAATTATAAATAAATACTATTTTATTTATATGGATATAATTAAATGTTATATTTAATTCTAACAATTATCATACAATCATTAGATTTTAGTAGTTTTAAATCTAAAGTATTTTACTCTATTTTTTACATGTTGTTTTAAAATAAAGTATTAAAGTATTTTTACACATTCAATTTCACACATTATATACTATATAATTATTATAGCTTATTTTTTTTAAACAAAAGAAAAAATATTTTATTTTCTGTTGTATAGTAAAAATCTTTACATTATATTATAATTGTGTTATGTAAGAACACTTTAGATTATTTTTCATTATTAAATTGTAATTTTATATGCTACAAAATAATTACAAATTATTTAATAATTACAAAAAAAATAGTACTAAATTACTAATATTTAAATGTCTGAAAAAATTTTGATTTTAAAATTACAACACTAGCAACAACTCATATTGTGATTCTTTATATCTTTAAAATGTTCACCTTTTTATTCAGCAACATGAAATTTGACTCAATCCTCAGACAAATTTTCTGTTTAGAGAACCTAGTACCACAGAAACAAATTGAAGTGTGAAAAGCTGATATCAGGCTGCTCTCATGGCCAATATTGCTTTAGACCATTTCTAACTGTGCAGATTCTCCATTCTGAACTCAAGGATAGGTCAAAGAGAAAAGCAGTACAATAACGATGAGTCAGACTAACAACTGGTGAAGCAGCTCATAAAAGATCAATGGGTGGTTAAAAAAAATGTGTAAAATCTTTGAGACCTTTGTAATCGACTGTAGATCCATGAAGTCTCTGTAAGACTTGTGGTTTTAGTAAAGCAAGTCTTTGTAGCATTGGAACAGCTCCAATTCTGCAGTCATAATTTCAAAAATATAACTGAGAATTCAAGCTGTAAATCAGAGCACGGCTGTGTTTTAGGATGTGTAATAATAAAGTAAATCAAGTTGAATTTTTATGCACAGCTTCATTTTGTGTGCTTTGGTCTGTAAAAGATGTGCAAACAACATGTGGTTTAGACAGGCTGAATATGCATCAAGAAGTCATCCAAGTCAAGTTCTGCTATTGGTAGCAGGAGGTCGCTTGTGGAAAATTCCACCACAGGCCTGATTTATATATAACAACAACACAAGCTCACGTGAATCATAGACTGGACCTGGAGGCTGTTAAACTGGGCCACTGAGAGCAAAGGCAACTCAAAGTATTTGGACACTTCAGCCATATGCAAATGTGGCTGAAAAATAAATGAATATCATTGCATTAGATATCGAACCAATACAGACCAGTGGCATTTACTGTTACAAAAATGGCATTAAGTTGATGATTTTCTTTTGCTCTCTTGGAAACCTGCATTACTTTGATATTTTGCATCAAATGCAATTAAATTTATGGTAGCACAAGTGTTCAAATATGTTTAAGGCCACTTTATGCCACCAAGTTCAAGTTTTGCATTGAGTAATTAAAACTATTTGATTAAAAACTTAACAGGACAACTTAAATCAGTTTTGCTTTCTGGCATATGCAAGGGCAATGAACTTTTTTGTTGTTGGTGAAAACATGTGACTATTTTATGACACGAGCATGCCAGTGTCAAATCTGACCAGCTTTATAATAATTACACATACTTCATAAAGAACTTAAAATACACACTACTGTTCAAAAGTCTGGGCTCAGTAAGATTTTACTTAAATGAAAAACATATATAGATACTTTTATTCAGGAGACATTAAACTGATCAAAACTGACAGTAATGACGTTTAGAAATCTTTTGTAACGTATTAGAATGATTTCTGAAGGGTCATGTGACACTGAAGACTGGAGCAATGGCTGCTGAAAATTCAGCTTTGCCATCGCTGGAATAAATTACATTTTAAAAAAAATAATAAAATAGAAAACCGTTATTTTACATTGTAATTATTTTTCACAATATTACTGCGTTTACTGTATTTTTGATCAAATGTAGCCTCGGTGAACATAAGAGACTTCTTTCAAAAGAATTTTTAAAATATCATACCGACCATAAACTTTTGAATGATACTGTGCCAATAAATAAACACATAAATGAAACTAAAATAATTACTAAGTAGATTTAATTGCTTTTTTTGTTCTTCCAGATGTAAATGGAAACAAAGCGAATATCTGAGGCCCACAAACCCCTTATAACCAAACTGAATGCTGGCAGTCACCACAGACATGTGTTTCTTTTCCCAGCAGGCATTCTCCCACACGAGCTGTGCCACAGTCCTGGTTCCTCAGCTGACACGGTGCCAGAAATAACCTGCCTCTACCATTACCATTCCTCCCCCTCTCAAAAAAACATCTGCAATTAATGGCAGGTCTCCAACAAACGCTGTACCCAAGCAGCCAGTACGCTACACAGGTCACTTACAGTACACTCATTCATTTCCCGAGACCTTCAATTCAGGTAATAGTGACAGAACAAGCAGGGGAGGGACACACTGACCTTGAGAGTCACTGCACATGGACTGCTACAGAAATATTAGGAGAAGAGTAGAAAGAAGTTTGAGAATGTTTGTCATACTTTAAAACTAAATCTGCTGAGGTAAAACAACTTGTGTTTATGCATAAGCATAAGCGAACCATACTCAAGGTCTTTCAATATATACTGAGGGGGGGGGGGGGGGGGGGGGGGGACATATCAAACATGATTTAAAACCGAATATCTGAAACTAAATGCATTCTATAACAACTCAGTATTCCAGCACGTTACCTGGACTTGCGAGGCGAGAGAGGGCTTGATGGGTCCTAAAGAACCGCACGCATGGTGTCTTCACCGTCCGGACACTCTTAGCACAGGCCAGTCCGGAGAACAGGGGGCTGGAACAGCTGGTGGCTACCACACGCAGAAGACTCGCCATCTGAGACACAAGGAGGAGCTGTGCAGTCGGAACGACCCTCCTCCTACATGTGAGGGAGATAGAGAGAGGGGAAAAAAAAAAAAAAAGTGAGCCGGCTGACCTATCCCATAATGCTCCACTCTACCCCAGTCACTGCAGCGCAGTTGTTTACCCACCTCCAAGGTGACACACATATGCTCACAGTTGAGTTCACACAAGTGGGTGACTGTTAACTGGGCGTTAAGTCACTAAGTCCTCACATCTTCAGAGTAAATATCAATACAGATTTTTAAAGAAATTAATACTTAAAGATACATTCAATGTAGCAAAAAGGATCGTAAAGTAAAATGTGTCACAGTTTCTACAAAAAAAATTTAAATATCAAGCAGCATATTATGATCCAACATTGATAATAAGAAGAATTGTTTGTTAAGCCTTGGTGAATTGGAAAAAAATGGAAAAATTTAAAAACTTTAACATATAACATGTGAAATTTAGAAGATTTTAATTATAAAACAATTATTCAAAATTAACAATTTTATTCAGATTTTGTAATTTTATTACACACACAAAAAAAAACTACCAAACAACAATTGGTCTCAAACTAGCATTTTTAATAGCATTTCAAGAAAGAAAAAAAAAGAAAAAAGTATATTTTGTTTCTATAGCTTTTCTGAATTATTCTTTATTGTTCTCAATTATATCTACAGTTTCTAAAGAACTTAATGGCTTTTTACAAGACTATTTGTAGCGACACGACGCAGATCAATTAATCCACAGGGTGAAACAGTCAAGGTCACACTAAGGCAAACACAGAAATGTGTAGAAGTGTATTTGTTTAGGTAAGGACTATCGCATATGAAGGTGATAAGGGTTTCTTCTGAGTGGGCCGGTGCAGGTCATACAGTAGCAGCTTACAGACAGGAGGCCACTTAGGTACTTTATTGACTACAACACCATAAACACTGTCTGCAAGAGTCTTCTCCAGAAAAGACTAAATACATGAAAAGACTCATTAAGGAAACTTCTAAAAACAAATATCTCAGATCAAAATATTCTTTTTAGGGTACAAACTATTGCTAGTGTGAGAACAAATATTGTTTTGCAGCTTTTGACCAATTTAAATTAATTTTAAAGAATCATGTTTTTTTTTATCATTTTGAATAACATTATTCTATTAAAAGTTTCTAAACATCATAATGACACTGCCATATGACGTGATTTTTATTTTTAAATACTTATGTGGTCAAGACCTCTCAGGTAGGAAGTCTCACAATTTTAAGTGGTGATACAAACATGAAGCATTGAAAATGAGCTGCTACATTTTATGTTAGCCAAATACTTATTCGAACATATCTAGCAGGTCTCACAACAAAATGTGCAAAAGGGGCACCCAAAGTCTTGTGCATTCATGGAATGTGCCAGTAAGACTCAGTTTCCACTTATACACCAGTAGACACCTGTATAATTTCCCCTTTTTTTAGAGATGCATCCCACACATGAAAGCACTGCAGTGGTTATGCATGTATGAGGGCGTGGGCAACAATCAAATCACCGATTTAATTAAACGTGTGCAGACAGACTATTGGGTTATGGTGCCAACTAGAATCTAATTCTAGCACCAGAGAAGTGACACGAGTCAGATGTGGGGCAACGTAACTTACATTAACTTTAATCTATAAACTACAAGGTTTAGAAAATCCCATTATTCAACATATGCGATGAGGAGGGATCAGGATCAAAAATAACGATGCTCGCCCTTGTGCCAAGACTTTGTTATTGGGCAATGCAAAAGTCATTCATTCAAACAGCTCAATGGCATAAGTCACGCAGAATTCCCGCATATATTTATAAACGCTTTAGCATATTTACATTCATATAATGCAGCTCAAGAACGCCAGTCCTATTCATTCAAATCTGTTATTGCTACATCAAATGCATGGCATATTTTCGGAGGAGCATTGCGGCTTCAGGGTCGGTGAGCCGACAGAAGGCGGGCACAAGCGCTCATTTCCCCTTCAATCCTTTTCGTACTACACTAGCTTGTTAGCTAAGCACAAACAACTACTGCAGGCTGTCTTTGTTTGCATTTAGAGATCAAAGCAATGCATGCCCTAATGCATTTCCTGCGATCAAATGATAAGGTGGCGGAGATCGATAACGAGGAATTGAAATTCTCACCGAGCCGAGACAGAGAATCAACGAGCGACCTCTGAATGCGGAGACACCCAGCTTACAGCCGCCAGCCACCCGGAAGCGCTCGCGCTCGCGCTCACCTCTATCTGCGCCGCTTCTGTGGTTTCCTTCGGCCGTCAATCAACGCATGTAAATCAGTCATGTGCTGTGGGCGTTTGTTAACGAGATTTAACTGACATTCGTTTCTCTTTTGAATAACATAACTAGGCCCAGTTTAGGGATAACAAAAAATATTTCCAAAACAACATTTAATTAAAAGACAAACAGAAAGTTTGTCGATGTGATGTCAAATTGTGTTGCTTTTGCTTTTTGGGAGATTCAAAACTGGGATTCAACTTTTTTGTAATGGCAGTTGTAAAGTTGTACCACCAATCTACCATGGTTACCCAGTTATTGTTTGCACTGTAAATCATAATAAATTAAAATGTTATTTCATTCAAACGTGTTTCATTCATTCATTTACAACCCTGGTAACCAGTTTTATTGTAGTAATTACTGCAGCAAGTGGTATTTTTAAACTTTTTTAAAATTTCTTTTAACATAACTCTGAATACAATAAATAAATAAATAACAAAGAACTGATTAGAGTCACCAGAGGCATCACATACAGTTCTAACATCCTTCTTATACAGTTATTTTCATGATAGGGGTTACTTCCTGTGTATTAGCCAATTCGACCAATTCTTATAAAATGTAGTGAAATGATGTGTGGCCAAGTATGGTTACCCATACTAGGAATTAGTGCTCTGCACACACACACACACACACACACACACACCAGTGGGCAGCCATTTATTTGGGGGCTCGGTGCCTTGCTCAAGGGGACCTCAGTCGTGGTATTGAAGGTGGAAGAGAGCGCTGTACATTCACTCCCCCCACCCACAATCCCTGCCAGTATGAGACTCAAACCCACAACCTTTGGGTTACGAGTCCGACTCTCTAACCATTAGGCCACAACTTCCCCTATCTATACTTAGTCTTAGAGAAAAGGTCATTTTCTCCATATCCTTTACAATCTCTAGCCACTCTTCTTTTGTTGGTGGATTCTCATCCAGCCATTTCTTTGTTATTGCTTTTTTATTAGCAACCAATAACAAACTAAAAAAGTTGTCTTGACCTTTAAAATCAGTTGGTATGTTACGGAGCAATTTTTTCAATATAAAAAAGTATATAAACAATTTAGATACTTTTATTAAGAAATCACACAAAGAACCATTGAAGTGCATAGTTTGTTAACATGGAATTAATTACAATAC
The DNA here is from genome assembly GCF_001515645.1 of Sinocyclocheilus grahami. Lineage (NCBI taxonomy): Eukaryota > Metazoa > Chordata > Actinopteri > Cypriniformes > Cyprinidae > Sinocyclocheilus > Sinocyclocheilus grahami. Next base: position 892,457 of record NW_015505324.1, on the reverse strand, counting down.
TACACTCTAAAAAATGTTGGGTTACATATTGGGTTGTTTTTACCCAGCGGTTGGGTTACTACCCAGAAGGTTGGGTTAAACATTTAACCCAACCGCTGGGTCAAAACAGCCCAGTTGCTGGGTTTGACCCTATTTTACCCAGCACTGGGTTGTATTTAACCCAGCATTTTTTAGAGTGTATGTGTTCATTTAACTGTTTTATTACAGTATGGTGAATATAAAATTGTTAAACAACATTAAAACATTTCAAACATATTTAAACAAGCACTTCAATACATTCCTCTTAGAAAAACTCTTTATAAAAGCGTTTATCAAATATTATAAGACTCATATCCATTAAGCACTGTCAAATAGAACATTGCCTGCAAGTTCACAACCTGTAAATTACCAACAAGTTCTTAACTTGTTCTCATGTGCACCAACATGTTCTTACAAACAGAAATATACTTATAATCAACTTGAACATATGTTCAAAACATATAAATAACCATCACGCATAGTATATGCATTGATGTAATGCGTTCTGCTCACCTTAAAACAATTCCTTCAATCAAAAACCTGGTCAAAAGACAGAGAGACAAAATCTCAATAATAGTTGGCACAGATCGAGAGGAAGGGCAAAAGATGAACTATTTAGCAATTAAATGATTACAGTTTTAATTAGTGAGAGGGATAACAAGAGTCCCAGTTGTGCTTTATTAAAAATATTTTTTATATAAATACATATTCTGTTTATTTTGTTTTTATTTGTTTATTTTTGTTAAGTTAATTGGAAAGCAGTAATATTTAACCAAAATCTTTGATAGATTTATGTAATGCCAACTTTTTGGACATAGAGATTCACATGTCCAGCAGAGGGAGGTAGTAGACAAGGACAATACTTAAAACACTCAGCACCTCACATATAAAAAAAAAATCTGACAAATTTTGTGAAAGGAGACCCAGATGATTAGGTTCTTGATTTACTGCTGCAGTGTGCACTGCGCAATTACAGTTCTTCATCCAGTCTGTTTACAGGCTACATTCAAGCTATATAAATTCCCCAAACCACACAATTTTTGACCTGATGAACTTTCAGCCTGACATTATTTTTTGGTTTAGTAACCTCTCGAACAATGTACAGTCTAACTGGTTAGTTAGTGGAACTCAAGGTAGTTAACAGCAGAGCAATACAAATTATAAACATTTGGTCAGTAATAATAAATTAAAACAATTCAACAAGTAACAGTGATTTAAACAATCTTAAAATGTACATGTAAGTTTTAAAAAAAATCATTAAATAAATGTTTGCATTGAATACACCATTTCCATATGTTCTATCAGCACTGGCTGGTGCTGTTTCAAGTTTCCCCTTTGTCTCTCATATGTTCCTGTTCAACTAAATCCATCTGTGGAATGTTTGTGTACCATGACTGTAAACTATTAACTCCAACCCAGATTGATACGGCCACTTTTTGCAATTCTTCTCACACCTGGAAAAAAAGTTTAAGCTTTGCACTATACAGTAAATATGACAAATAAGAATCCAATGCATTAATTAAAATTAATGCATTAATTAAAAGCTTTTCCACCTTATTTATAGTTCTCTTGTATTATACTGTATATGTTTCAGTGTACATTTAGATGTTAATGTAAAAGGGCTGTTTTAAAGGGACAACGTTTAACATGTTTTATTTTATGTTTGGATCACATATAATATCTTATTTTTCAGTCAGCCTGAGCATTAATAACTTTGCTATCTACAGTTTCTATCTAAAAATGTAAGCTTTACACTTTCAACCTTTCTTTCACTTTCTAGCTGATAATATCATGGGTGATGGACTTGCATTTCTTTAAGCAAATGTGTTTCTTACTAATTTCAGTGTATTAATAAGAAATACATTTTACAGTGTCACAGCACGTCTAAAAAATGATTTGTTTACTTGACATGTTTATTTAGTTTGATATAAAAACAAATTTAGATTTGCATGTAAGTTAGCCTCACAACAAGAAATACAGTAAGATTTTTGGAGTGCTGGTCCTAATCATCATAGTTTTGATGTCTGTTTTGCAGATGCATCGAGAGTGAGCCGAAACAACAAAGACTGGTTTGCCTTTGTGAATTAATGTAAAAATGTATGTTACTCTTATTCAAACTGCAATATCGACCTTCAGAACACACACTAAAACTGTCAAGATATAATCTGCAATAATATTTGTCCACTAAAGCAATAGCCAAAATAAATTAAATGTTGACAACTAAGATAAAGTCACACTGAAGTTGTGAAGGGGTTGGGTTCCATCCTGCCATTTCGATGTAGTGTTTCTCTGGCTGGAATTCGTTGTCAAACCGTTTGAATTTTTCAAGATCCGTAATGATATGCAATGGCGCACCTGTATCGACCATCAGTCCTTTCCGTGGCCTAGTAATTTTGTTTCCCAAAGTTCGTAGTTCTTTTCATCTCTGTCGAAATATAGTCTATTCCATCGGTTACCCGCTTCTCTCCTGGGCCCATAACCTGTTGGCACAGCCATTTTGCGTATAATAACCGGTAAATTATATTTATGTATACGGAGGGAAAAACATGCTCACTACTCGGTATTCTGATGAACCGGAACTGCCTTTATTTGCATATGTCCCTATTTGGAAGACATGTCACATGACATGAGCAGTGTGAGGGCACACCCAATACAAACGTTAACAATTTCATTCTTCTCCTACAACAGCTCTTCCTCCATGCAGACACAAAGTTATGAGGCGCAAGAAACTGCTCTGCATGCCACACAGCTCAACATTGCTTTGAAGTTTAGAAATTCTGTGGATCTTCCTGCTTCTGTTGGCACACTTGATCGACAGCCCGGTGCTTTCAGCAAAAGGAGGCAAGAAAAAGCACCAAGGGAAGAATCAAAGTGGCCCTGCAACTCCCAAGGAGGACATTGGGTCAGATGGGGCTCCCGAGAGTCCATCAGAATCTGACTTCTTGGCTGATTTTGCCGGGAAACACCGCCTGTGGGTGATCACCGCACCATCACACAGTGACAACTATCTGCGTATGATGGAGAAGCAGATCCAGGAGTCTGAAGGACTGAACTGTCGCTTGGCAGAGAGAGACATGCTCATCGTCACTATTATTCAGAATGCCATGATAGAAGGCAAAATCCAACTTACAACCTTGCAAGGAGAAGCCACTGTGGAGGCCATGGACTCATGAAATGGTAAGCAAACTTCTCCATTACCTTGAGCTGGAGGACCATACCTTCTCCATGCTGATTCTGAAGAAGAACATGAGGGTTAGTGAGAGATTTCCTTACCCGGTTCGTGTTGAGGCCATTCTTGAGGTCATCGATCAGCTGCCTGTGCGAAAGTTGGAGAAGGTCGCAAGAAAGGGGTTACCAGTAAAATGCAAGATCACAAAAAAGAGGATAGTGGTGAAGAAACAGGGTTCCAGCAAGCGTAGAACCTTCAGTCCACAGAGGCATGCGAATTCCACATCCATCTTCCTCACACAGAACATACGTCTAGACAAAAAGGCAACACTGAGAAACAAAGTACAAGATATTTTGAGCGGACGTTCATGATTTGTCATCCATAAAACGACAGGTAGCTCAGGCGACGGCAAACCATCAGCTAAAGCAGGTTCAAAATCTGGATCCAGTGGAAATGAGAGACTGAAGCACGACGACCAGAAGAAAACTCCAGATAGTGACAGACACCCAGAGCCGGAAACAGAAGTGAAAAAAGCTTCGGAAGCAGATAAAACACATGCTAGTGCAAAATCTAATTTTGACACCCTCAATGAGGAGTTCAAAGGAGAACAAACCGTTGACAATTCAAGCTCCAAAAAGAAAGGCAAAGGAAAGGATGGCAAGAAGAAAAAGAGCAAAGGAGGGAGGAGGAATTCACAATGAGAAGCAGATGATAAGGAAAAGGCAGCTCTCAAAGACTTCATGCAAAACCTCAAAGGGAGAAGAAGACTCCTTGTAAGTTCTTGATTGTTAAGAAGATCCAAAGCCTAATTGCAGCTCTCCTTGGAAGACTGTATCTGATTATTATGGTTTATTTATTTTTTTTTGGCATAGGTGATTTCATCCCCATGCAAGTGATGTCTCAAGTCACTATATCAAACAGAGAGATGATAATGAGCTACGTAGCTGTGACTTTTCTCAAAGAAAGGTGTCCGTCATGGGTTCAGAACGTAATCCTATATGCTACACATTCAACACTACCAACAAGGTAATTCAAATGTATAAACACCTGTTTGCACATTTTACAGTAAACAACTTGTGAAAAAATATTTATGAAGCTTATTAGGACTGGGTGTGAATACAGAGTTCCCTCAAAAGAGTAATTTGTTCATGAATTGAACCACACTTTCTGCATTGTATGTTATTGATTCACTTAAAAGAACCAGCTCAAAAGAGTCATTTGTTTGTTAACTGAACCAGACTTTTGGCTAGTTTTTGATTCACTAAAAAGATCCAGCTCATGTCATTTGTTCGTGATTGGGTCATATTTGTTTAGCTGTGCAGTCGATATTCAGATAGTTAAAATGAAGAACAATTTTTTACCCAGCTCTGAAGCTTATGTATTCGTGCTGCACTTATTGTGATGCACAATTAAAATCAAAATGCATGATGCTCTTTTTGAAACAGGTTCAGAACCTCTACAAGCATCCCTGCCAAAAACCCTGAGTTAATCAGCGAGATCCGCAGAGAATATGGGCTGGACTCCAAAAACTTCTCAATGGTGTTGACTGACTATGACCTGAGGCCTAACATAAGAACACTTCATTTTCTCCTAATTCACAATGACTTTGAAAGACTACCGAATCAAAGGCATGCATCTTGTGGTTTTAGCTTAACAGGGTTTTCAACAAGCCAACAGCTCCTTCTGATTTACTGGATTACATTGACAGCTTTCCATCAAGTCAGTCTTAGAAGGAAGAGGAGAGAAAAGCTCCATTACCCTGCTCTGAAGCCGAAACGAACAATCAGGAGGAGAACTCGCTTCTGAGGTAAACACCATGAGTTTCCCAACGCTTTAAACTATGATTACTAATCATTCCAATTGTTCTGATTATTATGTGTGGATTTTCAGGTTTATGTCTAAATGAAGACTTCTGATCATCTCAGCACCCACTGTAGATGACTACTCATTCCATCAGCAGCTTCAGGTGCTCAATGGACAGGAGTGTCAACTGCACTCTTAAAAATAAAGGTTCTTCACGATGCCATAGGAGAACCTTTTTGTCTAAATGGTTCCATAAAGAACCTTTAATATCTGAAGAACCTTTCTGTTTCACAAAAGGTTTTTTGTGGTTAAAGAAGGTTCTTCAGATTACAAAAAGGTAAGAAAGAGCGGGTTCTTTAAAGAACCTTTGACTGAATGGTTCTTTGTGGAACCCAAAATGGTTCTTCTATGGCATCGCTTGAAGAACCTTTTGAACCACCTTTATTTTTAAGAGTGTGGGTACTGTATGCATCATGTTCTCTGAGCTTTTGTGGATATTTCTTCAATAAATGAACAGTGATACACTCTTAAAAATAAAGGGTCTTTATTGGAATCAATGGTTTCTTGAAGAACCTATAACATCCGCAGAACCTTTCCATTGCAAGAAACATTCTTTATAGTGGAAAAAGGTTCTTTAGATTATTAAAATGTTTTTCACGCTAAGAAAAAAAGAACTGTCCACTGAAAAGTTATTTTGGGAACTCAAAATGGTTCTTCAATAGCATCACTGCGAACCCCCCTTTTTGGAATCTTTATTTTTAACAGAGTAAATTCATTCCACGTTTGGTAACCAAACTAAAAATTGAATCAACATGTACAGGTATTCGTCATTTTGCCTTGTTGAAGATTGTGGGTACTGTATCGACAGCTTCAGGAACAGTGGAGTTTTTTCCATTGAATGGTGAAATCATAAACTCAAAAAGTAAAACATAAAAATTCAACATCACATATTATAGAATTGTTATGGAATATTTATCATAACCTACAGGAAAAAGTCAAACTGAGAAGGAGACGCTCTCGCAGGATGTGGTGGAGAGTCTCAGAAATCAGTTGAAGATAAACCGGGACTACTTCAGCATGCTGGTGGTGGGTAAGGACGGAGACGTAAAGGCCTGGTTCCCATCTCCAATGTGGTCCATGGGAAGCATCTATGACCTTGTGGATTCTATGGAATTGCGTCAACAGGAACAGAAATTACAGCGAACTCTTGGAATTCACTGTCCAGATGAGAATACCGGTACTTACCATGGTTACACAGAAGAGACAGAGGATGGCTACTTTTACCACAGATCTGAGGACTAAAAGTCATCCAAAAAAAGACATTAGACATGCATAAAATGAACATGGCATGCATTTGGACATTTGTCATCCCCATATCATGTGATGCAAAACTTTACCTCTAATAAATAGATCTTGTATGAAATTCATACAGCTATCTTACCTGTTGTTGCTGTGCCCTGTAAAATTTCACTTTCACTTGGTTGTACATGCTACTATTCTTAAATATACCTAAAAGATAATGTGTGCAATTCTTGTTTTTCAAAGCTGTTGACATTAAAGGCTATTTTTCTAAGCTGTAGAAAATGTCTTCACTGTCTTTAAACAGTGGGGGGGGGGAAAAAAGTATTTAGTCAGCCACCAATTGTGCAAGTTCTCCCACTTAAAAAGATGAGAGAGGCCTGTAATTTTCATCATAGGTATACCTCAACTATGAGAGACAAAATGAGGGAAAAAAAATCCAGAAAATCACATTGTAGGATTTTTAAAGAATTTATTTGCAAATTATGGTGGAAAATAAGTATTTGGTCAATAACAAAATTTCATCTCAATACTTTGTTATATACCCTTTGTTGGCAATGACAGAGGTCAAACATTTTCTGTAAGTCTTCACAAGGTTTTCACACACTGTTGCTGGTAATTTGGACCATTCCTCCATGCAGATCTCCTCTAGAGCAGTAATGTTTGGGGGCTGTCGCTGGGCAACACGGATTTTCAACTCCCGCCAAAGATTTTCTATGGGGTTGAGAGCTGGAGACTGGCTAGGCCCCTCCAGGACCTTGAAATGCTTCTTACAAAGCCACTCCTTCGTTGCCCGGGCGGTGTGTTTGGGATCATTGTCATGCTGAAAGACCCAGCCACGTTTCATCTTCAATGCCCTTGCTGATGGAAGGAGGTTTTCACTCAAAATCTCACAATACATGACTCCATTCATTCTTTCATTTACACGGATCAGTCGTCCTGGTCCCTTTGCAGAAAAACAGCCCCAAAGCATGATGTTTCCACCCCCATGCTTCACAGTAGGTATGGTGTTCTTTGGATGCAACTCAGCATTCTTTCTCCTCCAAACACGACAAGTTGAGTTTTTACCAAAAAGTTCTATTTTGGTTTCATCTGACCATATGACATTCTCCCAATCCTCTTCTGGATCATCCAAATGCTCTCTAGCAAACTTCAGACAGGCCTGGACATGTACTGGCTTAAGCAGGGGGACACGTCTGGCACTGCAGGATTTGAGTCCCTGGCGGCGCAGTGTGTTACTGATGGTAGCCTTTGTTACTTTGGTCCCAGCTCTCTGCAGGTCATTCACTAGGTTCCCCCGTGTGGTTCTGGGATTTTTGCTCACAGTTCTTGTGATCATTTTGACCCCACGGGGTGAGATCTTGCGTGGAGCCCCATATCGAGGGAGATTATCAGTGGTCTTGTATGTCTTTCATTTTCTAATAATTGCTCCCACAGTTGATTTCTTCACACCAAGCTGCTTACCTATTGCAGATTCAGTCTTCCCAGCCTGGTGCAGGTCTACAATTTTTTTTTCTGGTGTCCTTTGACAGCTCTTTGGTCTTGGCCTTGGTGGAGTTTGGAGTGTGACTGTTTGAGGTTTTGGACAGGTGTCTTTTATACTGATAATGAGTTCAAACAGATGCCATTAATACAGGTAACGAGTGGAGGACAGAGGAGGCTCTTAAAGAAGAAGTTACAGGTCTGTGAGAGCCAGAAATCTTGCTTGTTTGTAGGTGACCAAATACTTATTTTACCGAGGAATTTACCAATTAATTCTTTAAAAATCCTACAATGTGATTTTCTGGATTTTTTTTTCTCATTTTGTCTCTCATAGTTGAGGTATACCTATGATGAAAATTACAGGCCTCTCTCATCTTTTTAATTGGGAGAACTTGCACAATTGGTGGCTGACTAAATACTTTTTTGCCCCACTGTAAGTAATGAGTTACACTACTGTTCAAAAGTTTGGGGTTGGTTAAATTTTTTTATGTTTTTGCCAAGAAATTTCTTATTAACCAAGGCTACATTAGTTTGATAAAAAAAAAGGTAAAACCAGTAATATTTAAAAATATTATTACAATTTAAAATAGTTTTTTATATATATTTTAAAATGTAATTTATTCCTGTGTTAGAAAAGCTGGGATTTTTAAGCAGCGAACAAATTTCATTCTAGTATGCTGATTTGGTGCTCAAAAAATATTTTTTATTATGGTGAAATGTTGAAAACATTTGTGCTGCTTAATATTTTTGTGTAAACCATGACACATTTTTTTGCAGGATTCTTTGATGAATAGAAAGAACAGCATTTATTTGAAACAGAAATATTTTATAACATTGCAATCAATGTCTTTGTCACTTTTAATGAATTTAATAACTAAATTAATTTCTTCCCTCATATTTTTGAAACCTTTTTTTTTTCTTAAAATGTGAATATAACTTGTCAACAATGAGTGTCAAGCTAATTAAGAGAAAAAAAATGAAATGCTTCAATGTTTTCATATGTGTTCTTATAGTGTCATGCTGAGCAGGGAAGCATGTGAGTATAGAAAGAGCAATTGTGTAGTACGGAATAGGCAAATAGATTTGATGAGGAGAGAGATAGGGCTTCCTGTGATGACCGTGCAGCGGTCAGATAGGGGAAGGAGACAGGAGTGGGCAGGCATTAACAGTCACAAAACTGAAGCGAACAGAAACACATTCATTAGTCCGGTTGTGAGCTACCAGTCCATGTGAACATCTAGGAGAGGAATTTTTTTTTGGCTCCACCACCATGGTGAGTGCTCTTTCTGGTTTCATCCTTGAATTGTCACATAGTATTGACCGGTGTCTAACTTTATGGCAATTTTTTGAGATATTGGTTTAGATAAATTTATGGTATGAAATCAGATGTTTAGCCTGTGAAGGTGCAGGAGTTTTTCTGCATAAACTGTCTTTCCTAGCACACTGTGTTAATCTTTTCCTGTTCGTCTACTTATTAACTCATGTTACTTTTCACCTAAAATATTTCTATTGGTCATGTATGTGCTCGTAATTTCCATTATCATAGGGTTTGTTTGGTGGATTGATAAGTAAAAGATACACAGAAAATAACATGCTATGAAATTAAATGCTGCGTTTCCTACAAAATTTCACAGCAACTTTCAAACACAATTCACATTTTTAAAATACGGTTCATCTGGGGAATGTTTAGGGGATTTTATCATGTGTTTTTGCAAAATTAGATTGTGTAAAAAAAGATTGTGTAATGTTTGGTCAGTTTTTGCTTCACCGACACAACTCGGTTCCTCTTCATCTGAAAACACACTCAAGTTTCTCTTGAATTCTTCTGCCATCTGGTTTCATTGGCTAGATGCACCTTACCTTCAATGAATCGCTCTTTTTAACCATAGCTAGAATGTTTCACAGACCGGTTTAATTTTATATCTGGTTTTGCTCTTTGTGGTCACAGCAAACCATTCAGATTCAGCTCCATAATACCACATCAACAAAGTGAAACTAGGACACCTGTTTCAGATTGCATCAGTCACAATGTGGGATCTCCCAAATCACCTTCTCATGGTCATCTAAGGTTCTCCATAACCATCTGAGAAACACACACTGACCATCCATTGGCTCGTTGTTAAGCACGTGTTAACACACACCAGGGCTCATATTCAAAACACACATTACACAAATCATCTATCCAAAGAACGGAACTATGGACTTTTTGTGAGGCTGCTTTGCATGTCGGGAGCCTTGAACAGTACAGCTGTTGTTAGTAGTAACGGCCATAAATAAATAAATAAAAATGGATTCTGTATTTATCTCGGTAGATATTAGAACTCATTTACAAACACAACACTTATTTTGACAATTAATTGAATTACATTTACCTCTGACTCTGGGTCACTTCACTTCATTTGAGCTCAGCTGATTTTTCCATGACAGCCGTTTGATGTCAGTTGTTCTGAACCTGATGCCATGTCTGAGATTACACAGACATGCTCTTTGTGTGATCTCACTGCATTAGATAACAAACGATCAATCCAAGTGGCATCTGCAAACAAAATGACGTCAATGAAGGTTTTGGTGCAAATTCACACAGGTGTAGTTCATCACATCAAATATGGACATGTTCAACTAACGTTTGCAACTAGAAAGTCTATCAGTCACGGTCACATTATAATTTAACCATGCAAAATAAGTTCAGATCCCGCAACAGAGTATGAAATTAACCAAAAAAAAAGACAGATTTTGGGCCTATCTTCTCCCCAGCATGGGACACTAAGGGTTAAACTATTAATCCGAAAGACCATGATAAATAAATAAATCCTAACTACTCTACAATGAATATAGGCAATATGAAAAACACAATAGTAAAATCATAAAATAAATAACATTATAAGCAATAAAATAAATTGTAAATAACAAATAATAAGTTACAATGTAAAAATATACAAACTGCTTCATTCTCTCACAAAACTACAAACCCTGAGCTTTCAAGTTGAAATTATTTTATTGAGCTAAGGTCACAATATGAATTTTCAGGTCAAAGTAGAAAAAAAACATGAACAAAACGACACGGAGCAAAATCTATTGTCACCACACTTTTTTGTCTTCATTTTGAACAGTCTATTGTCTTACCTTTTAAAACCTAACAAACTTAAATAAGATGCAACCTTAACTTGATTAATTATAAATTATCTTACCATAGATGGCGAAAAAATTGTAAAGTGTTAATCATCACATTTTACTGTAAAATACAGTCCAATGTATGGTTTTACGGTAATTCCCAGAAGTAATAACTTATCACATATGATTATTTTCTTGAAATAGATTTGTTTCCTATTTTTGTTATCAGTAATGTACACTGGGATGTTTTTTTGTTACACTTTCAGTTATTTAGTTAATGTTTATTGCATTACATTAGTGTCATGTGAGTTAGCCTGCATGGTGTTTTGTCTTTGTGTTTATGGCTGACCATGACAGGCAACTTATGATGAAATCTGATTCATGATGGTTTTCCAATATACCACCTGCACTATGGTGGTTATCAGTACATTTTAAGGTGAAAATCAGATTTTGATAGTTAAGTAGATTGGTAATATTAACATTGTATGACTTAATGAAATATATACAGTTATAAGTTGTAAAATACAAAGGCATCCTGTAATACAGGTAATTTTTTTTACAAATAATTTCTTTTTTTACCGTAAATTTTATACAGCAATGCAAAGACATACATTTATACATTTGGGGGAAAAAGTGTTGCCTATACTGTATATCCATATACTAAAGTGCTATATGTGGTTTAAAATGACTTAAATTAACTTGCGAGAAATGCCTACAGTGCTGTTGTTTGTCAAGAGCATAGTGATATTGTAATTGATTGATCAATGTTAGTTCCTGTGTCTAGCAGTTTCTCTTTTTGCTCAGTGAGTCAACAGCACAGTGTGTACCTCTGGGTCAGTCACATTAGAAGCTAGTCCAGAGCTTATCAGCGCTTCCTGGTGAGAGGTCTGTCCTGAAACAAAGGCTTGTTACTAAGGGTGCACCACACACGTCGCCCAGAGTCTCACATCTATGGCTTTGTATCGCTAGACATGTTAACACTGGTCCAGGGGATCGTGTTTCTGTGAAAACAAAGACATGTAGCTCTGAGGTATCTGGGTAAAAAAGCTTGGTTACACATCAGGAACATACTGCAGACACATAAATGACGGGTTTTTTTTTTTTTTCCCAGAAGGAGATTTGCATCCAATTGCGTGAAATTTGAATGACGACCAATTGACAAACTGGTCTTAATAGCTATTTTGTGGTTATAAAATAATGTTTCATTTCACTGCGTCCTGCATTTCATTGTGCCCTTTATACATCTAGCACAAATTATATATACAGTGTTCGAAAAAAGTATTTTCAATACATTCTTTTGTAGATATGAGTACTATAGTAGTGAGTGTAGTGACTTCCTGCTAGTTTGGTATGATGTTCTCAGTTCCTGTGTGATCACAAACAGTTCTCCTGTTCAGTGCAGTTGACTACAAAGAGCTGTGATGGAGAAATCAAGTATGCTAAGTTGTAGTGAAGACCCAGAATCAGAGGTAAAAGATATTTCATAAATATCTCTAACATGCAATGTGACTTAAATGTCAAATATCGCTGCTGTTTACATGTTTTATTCGATTTATTAGACAGACAGTTCAGGTGGCTTATTTAAAGTAATGAGCATAAATCTGATAAATATTTGTACAGAATAAACTGACAGTTCAATATAACAAAAGGCAGATATTTGACATTATATAAAAAATACACTTGACACAACCTTAACCCTAATTCAAAAATCTAAATAGAATACACATTCAATAAGACAAACATTAAAAGTATGTACGCTTGAGTTTATATACTGCTTTGATGTCAAGTTTATTCCTAGTATTATTCATATTGTATATAAATATTTATATATTTTAAAGTGGAAAGATTATGTTGTATTGTTTTTTTTTTTAGTTTGTACATAATTTACTTTAAATTGCCATGTATCCACGTATCTGCATGCCAAATTAACTCTTACCGTAAGCCTTCATTGTAGTCATGCAGTCTGTCTTGGTTATGAGCTGTTGAGGCTTATGGGAAGGAAAACTCTGAAAGAGATTTACCAAACAGCGTTACCCAACCGAACCAAACAACTGCAATTGAGCGACACACAAACCACAAAAACTGCATGACCAAATATAATCCCCAGCATTGGCCCCTAACGCTCATGGAGGTGCACTTTCATCTGTTTTCTTTGTCATTTTTTGCTCTCAAAACAATACTTTTTTATGGCGCCATGGTCATTATTTTTGAACCCAAGGGAATGAACTGATAAAATGCTGAATGTAATGTAAATCGCTTTGGATAAAATTGTCCAAAAAAACAGATAAAAGCTAAAACAGAATGACGAAATACACAAATACAGATGTAAACACTCTGCCCAGGTTTGTCTTCATTCCTCAAACTTTGACTTTCAATCTTGGCTTGCAGGACAACAAGTCCGACGTAAAAGCAATGATGGCTCGTTTCCAAGCAGGAAGTGTATCTACAGAAAGGACTCCAGGTGTTCGTCCAAAACAACCTGTCCAGCCCACTTTGTCTTCAGGCCCAGCGGTGCCTGCTAAGAAGCCTGTTCTTGAAACTAGCCTATCCAGTGGATTTACTACTACCTCAACCGCCCCTAAACCTAAGAGCACAGTCAACACAGCTAGAAGCGCTCCAGACATGCACGAACCTCCGAAGTTAAAGGCTTTTGGGACTAGGTTTGAAAACACACAAGAGAACAACAAAGTCAACTTTAAAGTTCCTGTTAAACCCAAACCACCAGACTCGTCTCAGGACCATGAGACTCCAAAGGTCCCATTCCCAAAGGCACCACTACAGAAGCCTCCTTCAAGCATCATGGCGAATGATTCAAAGCCAATGGCTCCTACGACAAAACCATCCTGGATCAAAGACACCCAGAAAGCTGAAGACAACAGCACTAACCCTACTCCCACTCCTCCAAAAAAGCCATTGGCACCCAAACCAAAAAGCAACATGGCTATGCTACGCCAACAGCCAGAGGAAAGCAGCAACATGGAGTCTCCTGCAAAGCCTTCCTCAGTATCTAATGTGAAACCATCAAGTTTCCGTGTTAAAAATAGCTTCAACAAACCAGAGGAAGGTGCTAAAGTACCAAGTGCTAATGAGTCAGTCTCAAAGCTCGTAGTGCCTAGTAAACCCAACTTCCCAAGAAAATTATCCGGACCTCGTGTACAGACAGCCAACGATGATCCTTCGGCACCCAAGAAGAAACCTCTACCCAATAGCTATGCTCTGGGCAGCGCTCCTGCCAAACCCAACAGACCGCCCAAAGTCAACCTTGAGAAGTTCAAGAAGGGCTTAGAGGCTACAACAGACAGTGAGTACTGACTTTCTAGCTCAAAATGTGCAAGCTTTCTGTATGGCAGCATCTGAGGTAACAAAACAATAGGCAGTAAGCACTTCATCAGTCATATCAAACCCACAAAGACTTTGTGAGCCACTGCTCATATGCAAGCACAGTAGAGTAGACTTTGGGCCAAAGTGGTTTCCGTGGTTTTACTTGTGACTGATCTGTGTTCCTCTGAGACCGTTTGCAACCATGCGCAAAATAATAAGCACTATAAAGCCATAAAGATGAGAAACTGAGCAGACACATATCTTAGTCAGTAATTTATGTCCAACTGAGGAACATCACATGACTGTATTGAAAGGTTAGATACTGTTGATTTATGCATTTTGACACAGTGCAACATACGTGTCTTTGATCTTTATTGTGTATCTTAGTTAACACACAGTACACTATTACAGCATGTGAATTGGCATCAGATGCACCATCGTGAAACAAACATTCAGGTGCATCTGCTATTCAATAGCAATAACAACATATTGGAAATTCAAGATTTCCTGCATGCGCTTAGCTAACTTCCTCGTATTGAGTTTCTCTTTTCACTTGAGAGCTGAAGTCAGTGAAAAAACAGGGAAGCTCATTTAAAATGGGAACAGTGTTAGAGATAGCTTTCATTTTTAACCAGTGAAAAATCTGTGAGATCCTGTATAGGACCAGGTTTTGCCCTTTGCACCATGTGAAAACATCTAATGATTTAACTATGGTTAAAAACATTAGGGTTCAGTGTTCAATTTCTTTTTTCTTTTGAAAAACATTTAAACTTTTGTTCACCCCAAAATAAAACTTCATATGCCATGTTGATACAAACCTGCATAGCTTTCTTTCTTCTGTGGATCACCAAAGTAGATATTCTGAAGAGTGTTTTTGTCCATACAATGTTCTTTTGAATTCTGTAAGACTAAGAAAGTCATACAGGTATGAAAAGACATGAGGGTGAGTAAATGATGACAGAATTGACATTTTGGGTGAACTGGTCATGACGTTAACTATGTTCTTGCAGGTCTTGGACCAAAGAATGTAACTCCCCCTCCCCCACCTGCCTCTCACCCCAGTAGTCAGGCACCTCCACCACTGCCCTCTCAATCCTTACGTCCCAACCTGCCCCCACGACCTCCAGGACCTATGTGAGTAACACAGAAATGCTTCGCTTAGCACTGTGACCGAATGATTCAGGTTATGACACTTTCTTTAACATCCAAATTTGGTGAAAATTCACAACTTTATATCTGTCTGCAGAATTCAAGATGAACATTATGACGATGTGGATAGCTTGAGAGCGGGTAAGACCTACCCTTACATTATTGAATGGGAGTCATTTTAAAGCCAACACCTGATAATTATTTAAGTATATATATATATATATATATATATATATATATATATATATATATATATATATATATATATATACTGTATATACTAACACAAAAGATATACACTAACACACAAGAAGTTTCTTATACTCACCAAGGCTGCATTTAAATGATAAAAATACAGTGAAAATTTAAATATTTAAAATAACTGTTTTCCATTTTAATACTTTTCAAAACTTAATTTTTTCCTGTGATGCAAAGCTGAATTTTCAGCAGCCATTACTTCAGTCTTCAGTGTCACAAGTTCCTTCAGAAATCATTCTAATATAGGGATTTGCTGCTCAAGAAACACTTCTTATTAATTTGTATCGATGCTTAACATTTTTGTCAAAAAAGTGCTACTTTTTTCCAAGATTTTTTAATAAACAGAAAGTTCAAAACAACAGAATTTGAAATAGTGAACCTCTGTAACATTATTATTATATATATATATATATATATATATATATATATATATAATTTAATTTCCAAATTTAAAATAGATAGGAACTCCATAGTTTATGAAATCCAATTCTAAAAACTTTTTTTCTCACATTTTCTCATTACAGGCCAGATAAATGAGGTAAGAAACTTAGTAAAGGCATACAGAAACTTCTTTAGAAAAGTTTGTGGTGCACTGTCTCATGTCTTACCTCTTTTAGGGAAGTGGAAGTGATGGTGAGATATATGAGGATCTTGATGATAGTAGGTAAGATTTTAAGTTCTATTAATGCTGACGCTGTCAGTGAGATATAGCGGTCACCTCACCCACCTGGAACAGAGTGATACAAACCGTTTTTGTTGCCAATAATCAAATGATTAATTTCATGTTCTGCAGTTTTTACTTGTGTTTTGGGTTAATAAATGGTTTATGGTCTGCTTTACCACAGATCGGCTGCAGAGCTAAGTCAACCTCAGAAAAAGCAAGACAAAGAACTTAAAATTCAGAAAGACCGTGATAAAAAAGAGAAAGACGCAATTAAGAAGTTTAAAGTAAGTAAAATAAATTTAATAAAAAAACATTTAGCACTTACACTTACAACCAGTTATCAAGGTTTACTTACTGGATCATGGTGATTATTATGTTTGTTCTTTCCTCAGATATCAACGCCCCTGCAGGTTATTCATCAGGTAAAAGCTAAAGCTGACTGCAAGGGTGGAAAACATGACCTCTCCATAAAGAAGGGCGAGTCAATTGATATAATTCGAATCACTGACAATCCAGAGGGTAAATGGTTGGGCCGAGGTTAAAATGGATCATGTAAGAGTTCACCCCGTTAAAAAAAAAAACAAGGTTTAATGTGAACTGGTCACTGATCCCCTGAGAAAAGATGAAGTGCAGTCATTTCTCTATGTTTCAGTTGGCTATGTTAAAACGGAAATGGTTGAGATCGACTTCAGCGTCTTGAAGAATAAAGGCCTGTCTCTTCCTCATAACTTGGAAAGTGAGGAGGTGTACGATGACATAGAATCTATGGAAGATCAAGGGTAAGAGCCTGTAACACTTCCCAACAAAAGTTCATTTCAACACATTTGAATTGATTCTGCAGAATTCTAAAGATTTTCCCTAATAATGTGAAAAGGCAGATTTGATCTGGATGCTACTTTAAGCACTTTTCAAGTCTAGAAATAGCCAAGAAATACTGCTGTTCGCATTTAAGTGAGAATTCATATTTTTCTTTAATCTTTCAGGAATATGAATGGGCAGTGGGGTAAGTTTTAATATAACTAATCCTTTTTTCAACTAATTGACTGTAAGGTTTAAGTTTAATACTTTAAATAGTAGCTGTAAATGTGATAGTTTAATTTTGAGAGGTGATACTTCAACAAGTCTGCCCTCTGCTGTATAGTTGTTTTACCTCCACCGCCAGATGATGATGTGTATGATGATATACCCGAACCCAATATTAATCCAATCAGGTAAGAACAAATAATATAATATGATATATAAGGTTTGCAAACTATATGCATTATACTGTATGTGTGTGCCTGTATTTCTGGGTTTGTTGTTTGGCCACTTGTGTTATGGATCTGTCTCACCCAAACCACGTTCCTCTGAATCCATAGCATTGGAGATCCCAGGTCTCTCTTAATACCGCGCAACTTCTTGGACATTCTCAAAAGCTCGGTTGACAGGAGAAAAAGCCAAATCCACAATAATGAGTCATTTTTACATTAGTAAGATGGAATCAGACAATGTTACTTTTCAATTTCCAATCACAATTGCACTTACAACTGCATCCATTTGTTTTAACAAAGAAAATTGATTAACCATTCGTTTCACAATCAATCCAATCTGTGTGAAAATGCCAAATAACTCCTTCAAGGAAGTTCTTCTGAGCCTCCTGTTATGAATGCTTTTCGAATCTTTTCTAACATTACTAGATGTGCTTGATTGTGTGTCCTTTTCCCAAGACTTCCACCTCCCTTGATTTTGCCTTCTTTTTCTTACAGAAAAAGAGTTCATTCTAAATTAAATCAGCTGAGTTTCTTTTTCCCGTACAATTATCAAATATTTATATACTTTTAATAATCTGTTTCAGCATTCCTCCCCCTCCACAATTTACACCTGAAGGTAATAAAGGTTAAAAAAAAAATGGTATTCCTATATCACGCCTTCAAATGAACCCACTGTGAATTCTTTTGTCTTCAAATGTCTTTACAACACAGACGTTTCTCAAGATATATATGATGATGTTGATTCATTCCCTCCCGCTCCATCACCTGGCAGGTAAACAGATGTTACCTTAAGTGCTTTTCCATTAATGTTGTAAGATAAGATGATGCAATATAAAGAATTAAACTCTTAAAATGTACTACTCTACATTAGCACATTTAAATCAGCCTGTCTTGTTGATAATGATATTTCATTGTCGCAGCCTTCCTCAATTAAAATCGAAGGCGATCAAAGTGCACGGGGACCCAAAAAAGCAAAAGAAGTTTGAGAAAGAAGAAAAGGAATTTAGAAAGAAGTTTAAGGTGCGTATGAAATTATTGGATTACATTATGGTCAATTAAAACACAATGGTGAGTGACCTGTAAACACAGAGTGCTTTCTTGATTGAATTTATAAGCAAATGATTTGGCATTTACTTTACCAGTACGATGGTGAGATTCAGGTGCTTCATCAAGCAACAATTGCCACAAGTAAGAAGGGAAGTGGGAAAGACCTGGCTGTACAAGCTGGGGAGACTGTGGATGTCGTCAACAAATCTGACCCTGACAAATTCATCTGTAGGAACAAGGAGGGCAAATGTAAGTGACATTATTTGTGATTCCAAATGAGACTTGATCTACACCAGGATAAGTATTAGTAATGATGACACTGTAAAATGTACTTTTCAGTTGGATATGTCTCAGCCAGCAACATCCAAACAGAGTAAGTTACTCTGAAAGTGTTTTTTTTTTTTGTAAATTGCTTAGTCAATGTGTGAATATGCAAAACTAAATCTTTACATTTTGTTTACATAGTGATGAGGTCTATGATGACATCGGAGATGGTACGTAACAAATTCATTAACATGAACAATATATGAACATTTAAAATGTTAATTCTCCTACTAGATGGGATGTAATTTAAGATTGGTAGAATGATGGCCATATTAATATCTTCAAAAAAATTGTCTTTACAGACTGTATCTATGACAATGACTGAAGACCTCACACCATCATCATCTCATCTTCTGGTGCAGCTTATTATTTCTGGCCCTGTTTGTGTTCTTGATTGCTGATGTTGAGTGTATTTATTGTATAGAAACATGTATTAGGTTGAAATAAACAACCTAGTACCATCGTGATATCGTAGTTACCTTAACTCAGTAAAAATAAATGGCATCTTGTCCAAATTGGCCTCCGAATACAGTTTTCCAAGGTATACAGTTACAAATATACAAATACAGTTTACTTTCACTTTCTGTTTCCTGTCATGTATTTGAGAAAACAAGCTGAATCTAATTCTAAGACACATGTTTGTTCCCGAGTGAAAGGCAGTATTTTGTAACAGGTCTCAATTTTCTCATTTACTTATTGTGTTTTTGTAAATATTACACTGCAAAAGACTGAACTGTTTTCATCACTTGCTAATAATAAATGTATACATTTGCATCACTTTTAAATTCAGCATGCTAATTATGTTGACTGAACAATGTTTATATCTATGTTCACTTGATTTACGTAGATTTTCGAAATTAAAATTTTATACATAAATCAAATAATAGTAGGGTAAGATACGCCCACCAGGCCAAGATGACCAGGTTCTTCTTAATTTTGTCATTTCAACTCAATATCAGTCAAGATTTTGTCAGTCAAATCAGTTTTAAGGTTATTTGATCTCATTTTGTGTCTGGAAAATAGTGATCTGTGACATTGTATTATGTTGAATATATCGTTCCTCAATTGAGTTGGCCTCTGGACATTACGTATGGGGAAACCCTTTTCCTCTGAGATGCTGAAGCCTGATTGAATCACTCTATTGCTCCGCAATAGCCAATGGCATTCGAGCTTTCACCTGATTGGCGGGCTCAGCCCCAATATAGGTGATGTCGGGTGCCATTAACCTCTGAATCTTTCTCCTTCACTTAGCCATACTGTTTTCAAGAAGCCTCTTATCGCTCACTGTTGAAGGTATGCCATATTGGTCCGGCAAGACTGCTCTGTAAACAAATACAAGTAAACGGGGAGCTGCGGCTTTTCTGAACAAAAAGTGGAGTAAAGTTTAAATTTATCAACCGATTTCAACGGTTTATGATCTTCGTGGAATACGAAACCGTTTCTGTTTCTAATTACTCAGAATCTCGCTAGTTAGAACTATTAGTCACTAGTATTCATTGTCATAAGGAATTGTGAAGAATCACACTTGTCAAGAATAGATATGTTTTATTTTTCTTGGTTAATAATTGTGGAGATCTCCTTAATGTAAAGTAGATGGTGGAAATGGCTTTTTCTTTCTTCAACACCTTCATTTTTAGCTTTTTTAAAATCACGTCATAGGATGCCACAGGACAATTTCAGATGAATGTGAAGATAATTTGCTGAAGCATTTATCTTTACCTTTTCATTTTTTTACAATGTATTTCTATATGTTGCCTCCTAACCTTATGCTTATAGCCTAATGTTTGTATAATATTTGTTTTATTTTTCATAACACAACAATAAATGGCTTTATAGAAATGTTTTATTATAGTAAAAAAATACATAAAATATTAATTAAATAAATAATTTAATTAAATTACAAAAATATAAATAATTGTGTCTGGCAACTTGAAAATGTGTTTTACTGAGGTCTAAAAAACATTTACTGATCTATAAACATCTATAAGCATTTCACAGATTTACTGTCAGTACACCATAGTTATACAAAAGAACCAAATGCATTTATTTCAATTCAAATGGATGGAAACGGATAGAAAAATTATTGGGCTTGAAATATTCCTTATCCTGTGGCTCCCTCTAGTGGGCAACGTTAATATCACAGCTTGAACCCCTATAGAATCATCCTTAATGGATCCAGTAAACAATTACGATACAGCGGTAAACATTTACAACACAACTAGTAGTTTAAATTTATGAATTTAAATATAAGTGTACTATAAGGTTAAAGGTTAGATGTTATAGTTTAATATACAGTATATGGCAGTTTTATTCTAAAGAATAGTATTATTATTATTATGAATAGCCTAAAAATAAAAGTGAGTGTGAGTATAAAATAGTAGTAATATAACTATGAATAAAATAGCAAATTGTATACACACACACACACATATACATAAATAAATTACATAAATTGTAAAATAATATAGTCAATAAAATAAAAATGCTAAATAAAATAGTGAGTAGTGAATAGTACAATCATATAATAGGCCTAGTATAAGTCGTATAATAATATCATATAACATAATACGCAGAAGAGTTGCAGTCCCTTGGAAATGCCGAAAACAGTCCATGATAGGCTTTCTTCAGCCTTCCTTGAGGTTTGTGTTGTCCTGGTTCTACTGGCTAAAATGGGCAAAACATAAATGAGCCACGATTATATAAGCAATCTAATCAGCTGCTCTTCGGAGATGAGTCTGTAATTCTGACAGCCTGATCTGTCCTGCCAATCCTCTGGCTCACTGCATTGCACGGAAGACTCACTTGTGATTTAGATTAGCTCATAAACTATAGAATAAGCTCCGACTTAATACGAATCATGTAAACTTTATATTATTTCTTATAAAGTCTCAGTTTACATAGCCTTTATTGTTAGCTATTATTCTGACTTTGGTGGCTAACTAATGTCAACAATGTTATAATGACAAAATAAAACCAAAAACAACTATTCAGACTTCCATGCGAAAGGTAATTTCCCGAGAAATAATTTGGATCTTACGACGATTTGTAAAACCTCAAAATAGTCAGGGAGTCAGAGATCTTTTCTTCAGCCCACTTATGAGTTACTGCAAGTTGCCCGGACAAATATGGCAGCGCCGTTGGTTAGAAAGGAATCAACAGTACAACAACATGGAAACCAGTCTTTATATTTGGTGGTTTTTGTGGTCGTACAATGAGAAAGAATAATTTCATTATAACTTAGAAAACAGTTTGTGAATTTTACATTGAGCACAGTAGCCTTGCACAATGCACAGTAAATAATGTGGGATACTGGTGACAGCTTGTTAGCTTAAAAAAATAAAATATGTACAAACTTTTTTCAACTGTTTACAAAACATTACACATATTGCAGATTCTCTCCTCTCCAAAAAGAAACACTGAAACAATGCACAACAGTTTCTAAGTATGAATCAGTTCTTATAAAACAAGTCTTGCTTCTTTTGTTCTAATGTGCACTTTTTAGACAAATATGTACAATATGATTCAGACACTGCTTTTGAAGAGCATGTTCAGTGAACTATATATATATATATATATATATATATATATATATATATATATATATATATATATCTCAAATAACCTTAGAGTTAAGCAGATATGCTTACACAATCTACCTCAAGAGTAAAAACATCCTTGGCTGAATTATTGTACTTGTACCATTTCTGTACATCTGTGACTGTACATCAATATTCCTGCTCGTATGTATCCAAAACTGCATCTTATAGGAAAGTTTGAACATGTGCAAGAAACAATGTGACAATCTGTCACTGATAATATAACTGATATTATACTATAACTGCTATTTGAATTTATGTGCTTAAAATAATATCCCTCATGCTATGGAGTATGATTATCTGTATAAGCACACGTGTGGGTATAAAAATATGCAGACTGAAAGAATGAAAAAAACATAGGTAGATAGATGGATAGAATGAACGACAGACACAGATAGATAGATAGATAGATAGAAGCTTGTGTCAGTGGTTCAGCGAAACATTTTTATATCTTTGGCTGCACGTTTCACTAAAATTATTTGAAATGTCTGATTATATCTATTCAAAACTAACACAATGTGTCTGTCTGTGAGCAGGAAAGCAATAAATGGATCTAAAAGATTTATGCCCAACAATTCTGTCCTTTCATTTTTGATACGACTAAACCTCTTAAGAGGCCTGAGCTAGTGCATTTATCCATGTATGTCATTTTGTAATCCTTTTTGAATTTTAGAGGCATGCATTTAAAGTACAATATCACTTAAAGCATCAATCTAACATCTGACCTCACTAATCAAAGTCTGTCTTATGTCTGAGGGGAAACAGTGTCCTTCCACTTCCATTTTCTGTCAGCTTAACCACTTGGCACCCAGCAGCACAAGATGTAGTTTCAATCCAAGAGATGCAACAAATGGGAACTTCCAAGAACTTGCAGAGGAACAGTTGATCTCTTGTTGAACTGAAAGGCTTAAAATGTTGAGGAAGGCTCAGGGTGACTGAAAAAACTTTAGGTGTACATAGACAAAAACAGGATGTCAGTGCAACAGTTTCTAATACTTTCAGTTCATGTGTTGGCAGTCGGAGCTGAACACCTGAAAAAGAGAACACAACTGAAATGAGAAAAAACCTGGAGATCTGAAATATGATCAGATTACATGTAGCTTCAAAATATTACCTGCATGTATGTCCTGATATGATGGCCTCCCAATGGCAAGCTTCCATTATGAACCTTCTTTGCACTTGTCGGGTATCCAGTTGTCCATCGACCCCCTCAGATGTGGGATGATGGACAGAGGCAATAAGAAAGCGGGAGCACGCTTTTGCACACACAAACACACACGTTTACTTGTTTGTGTGTATATGTGTGATGTAAGATGTAGGGAAAAGAGGTGCAGCGGTTTGTGGAGGCCATTCACAGGCAGGTAAGTGCAGGTGCAGTCAATGTCATTTATGACTGGGGCTGACCACAGTCGGGGTTGGAGGGTAAACTAGTGCCACGTTGACCCGCTCCGAGCCATTCATGGGGCAGATCATCTCAGTAAGTCCCTCAGGTCGGGGCTGGCTTAACAGCTCACCTATAATGTCAACAAAAAGATAAAATTGTTTTGTAGTCACACTGGTTTACACAATATAACATCTTACAGAAGATTTTGGGCTCCAGAATTTAAAATAATTGAGAGCACCAAAATGACTTTTTTAGTTCCCAACTTACAGAATCACTTAGTTACACTGCTCTGCATTATATTTGCTGAATTAAATCCAACACTTGTTTCTTAAGCATTTTGGGGTGCCGATTCCAAAAATAGTGCCTGTTTTTCTCTAGCATGTCACACTCAGGTGAAGAAGTCTTGTATTATCCCGTAATCACCAGAAAAGCTGCCACAAAGACATGATTCCTTTCTTCCTCTGTGTCAGGTTATAACTATTTACATTTCCAGTCAGTTTTCACATGTATGAATGATTCTGAAGACATTATTTTATGCCTAATCCTGATTTCAAGGTTAGAGTTATAAGCAGTGACAGAATAAAAAGCAAACATTACCCTGACGCTTTCTACTAAATCTGGGGGTGTTTTACTACATCAAATCAGTAATAGAAAATTACAGATTTTGTGGGAAAAATATATATACACACACACACACACACACACACACATTTATTTATCAATCAATGTTCTTTGACATAGGCTACTTTCTTTGAACATTATTTTCCACTCCCTTGAATATTGTAAGTTCAATTATACATTTTGTATACTTCTTTTTGTCATAGAAACTCTTGGCATTTGACTGCTTATGTTATTTTGATAAGTTCATTAAAGCTGATTTTTTTTTTCTAAAACGCAAGGATGTGTAATACTACTAATAAGTGTGTCAGACCTAAAGAATACTTCACAGTAATGGTTCATGGTTCATTTTTAATCAAACATGACTCGTGGTTCAGTGAGGGCCTTGTTGTGAACTCTGTTCTGAACAATTCATTCAAAATGCTTCCTCAAGAGGGAGCTCAAGGCTGTTTCGTGAATCTTTTTGACTCTCTCACACACACACACACACACACACACACACACACACACACACACACACACACACACAGACACAGTCTTTCTTCTCTCAAATTTGGACATCACATCATGTACTGTGTTCATTACAGATAGCAACAGTCATGTTCTAGAGTTAAAATACCAATCATTTCTTTATAGAAATTGATTTTTGACTATACAATAACCATTTGTAACCTTATAAACTTGTAAACCTTTAAAGACAGACCTACTGTAAAGCACTAGAGTGGTTAATCAATAGTATATGCTTTTGTTGACGACACCAGCCCACATTATTTCATAGAGAAAAATCTACATTACCATTACAAATCTCCAACAATAAGAGCTCTTTTTTCGAGTATGTCATTCACAATGCTTCATGGGACTGTAGTTCTTTCCCTCATTCGAGCTGTTTGTCTTCTCCGATTTTCGCATAAGGACTCACTCAAAGCTTTCCTGTTTCCAGTGGTGACTAGATTCTGAATTACTGATGCAAATGTTTATTGTTTATTATTATTTCCACCCTTATATGAAGTATTATTTTTCCATTTATATCCAAATTAGTTAACATATTTTCTCAAAGGATATTCTATAGGAGCACCTTTAAAATCTATCACAAGGTGACGCTGTTTAACAAGCTTTTATCTGGGCATGTGCAAGAACGCTTGCTGTGCCAAATAAATCACCTTACAAAAACACAACAGCTTACAATAAAGGCTGAAGATATTAAAACTTATTTTATTTATAATTTAAAACTCATTGATCATCTGAAGAACCAGAATCAGTTCCCATAATACTATAGAAGAGCATGAAGCGGAAATTGTGATCATCTTTTCTGCTTTATTTTGACATATCCAAGTGCATCCGTTTCTGGAATGAGAAAAAAATAAAAGTAGGACGGGACTTGATTTTGCCCACAGGGAAATGATTGGATCTTTGGATCAATGTTGTTGGGGTTAATGTTTTTGATTAAAGACTATGAGGGCACGTGAATTGAAAAAAAAAAAAGATGTGCACAGATAAACACTGCAATATTCCATAAAAAAATTCAATTTTAATTACATGATGACTTAACAACACTTAAATTAATGTATTATTTTAACACATTGGAATCAAATCTTACACATTTTTTTTTTTAACCCAAGGTGATTTTTAGTGGAAGTATAAAGTCTGTTTCCCTCCAATTCACCTCAAAAGCTTTCTAAATGCTGCTTATATGATATCTTATATTTAATGCAATGACATGCCTACATTCTCTTTACTTAAAAGTCCAAATACTTTTTGAAGAAACTGT
Organism: Sinocyclocheilus grahami; assembly: GCF_001515645.1. Taxonomy (NCBI): domain Eukaryota; kingdom Metazoa; phylum Chordata; class Actinopteri; order Cypriniformes; family Cyprinidae; genus Sinocyclocheilus; species Sinocyclocheilus grahami. Next base: position 866,196 of record NW_015505324.1, on the reverse strand, counting down.
AGATTCCTTTGTTACCTAAGCTTAGCTTGCATAAAGTATCTCCCCCACGGACTATAATTAAACTATTAAAGGGGCCATATGATGCGATTTCAAGTTTTCCTTTCTCTTTGGAGTGTTACAAGCTCTTGGTGCATAAAGAAGATCTGTAAAGTTGCAAAGACTAAAGTCTCAAATCCAAAGAGATCTTCTTTATAAAAGTTAAGAGTCAACCACACCTACCTAAAACGGCTCGTTCTAACACGCCCCCACATGTCTATGTCACTATGTGGGAAGATTTACATAATGCCACCCAAATGTTCACGCAGAGAAAGAAGTCATAACTTTTATTCTTGCTGTAGTATTGCTGTTGCCGCCGCTGCCATGTCGTGAAGGCGCTGTGTTTCGTTGTGAAAGTGAAACTACGTTGTTTGGCCTTCCAAAAGAGGACACGACTAGAAATCAGTGGTTAAGTTGTATTTACAACAATGTTCCAGAACAGTTCAACCCAAATACTCAGATGTGTGCAGCACATTTTGCGGAGGATGAGAACTGTTTCCTGTGAGAGTAGCCTACAATGTCGGTGTCTGTAAAGTGGGGAAGTTCCAACTTTGCAAGGACAGTCTGGCGCTTCTGACTGCAAGTCAGCCTGTAAGTATGTTTTTTATATTTAAAGAATTTGCCACTGATGACTCAAACGCGAGTTTTGAGCAGTGTAGAGTAGCACTTGTTGTTTGTCGTTTCTCCAGACATGGTTTTATGTTTACGCAGCGCGATATGCAACGCAACGCGTAAAAAGACAGTATAAGTCATTATAATCAGTAATTATGTCCCCACTGGATGCTACAAATGCCTCGTTTATAATGGGTTTTATTGTTTTTGTCTTGTTGCGCCGGGACACAGGGCATCACAGTATGGTAAGGGGCGTAACATTTCCGTCACACGCTTGAGGTATTCAGCCAATCACAACGCACTGGATAGCCAGCCAATCAGCTTACACCTCACTTTTCAGAACGATGAGCTTTGTAAAAATCTACGCGTTTCAGAAAGGCGGGGCATAGAGGAGAAACAATAAAGTACATTATGTGGAAAATAATGTGTTTTTTGAACCTTAAACTGCATTAAACATTGCTTTACACCAAATACACAACATAATGTTCTTTTTAGCAACGTCATATGACCGCTTTAATAATCTGATCCGTATTAATGATGTAATAATGCATCAGCCACTAATATTGCCCAGACCTATCCTAATTACATCAGGTTTGATCTGGTTTCAACAATAGACCACCACAGGCTGGCCTGCTTAAACAGAATTTTTTCTTCAAGGCGCCGCAATGAAACATCTCCACCACCAGAAGGGAATCAAATTATGCCATGAAGCTTTTTAACAATGAAACTTTCTGAGAAGTGATGTGCAATTAGCTTAAAGGATAAGACAGGAAAACTCGTAATATTTAAAATAACTGTTTATATCATGGCATCACATTTCTGCCCTCAGCACAGTGGCCCGAATGGTACAGCACTTATGCCATTAGCCCTATTGATTTTCTGCTCTCCTTCGTTCTAAATAAAGAAGGAATTCCACTAGACAGAACTTAGTGTCTAGTGAACGATGAAGGCCAAAGCAAGGCTAACAAGTTAGTAACCAGAGTTATGCGAGATTAGCAAACAGCACACAGTGATTATGAAACGTCTTGTTGCTGATTCTCCATTTATTTACTGTAGACAGAGATTAGGAAATTAGTCAGTTCCTTTACAGGAATCATACAGAATAAAGGTGAGTGTTCTTGCTGATTCATTCATTACTACTTGCTCCTCCTCTAGTCTGGGTCATAGTGCTGCTGATGTGTGTTGGAACGCAGTCATTTCTGGCATCAAAACTGAAGAATCTTCCATCTTTCTTAACTTTAGCCCTGAATAACATTGCCAGGTGTGTTTTTGCACTCAGGCCTGTCTGTTCCTCTGCCAGACTCCCCATTTCTGCATCACACAGTTGTTTTTTTGTTCTTGCACTCTGAGGTGCATTATCAAGACCTTAAAAGGTAAACTGCACTCCCCTGCAAAAGCTTCAAGTCAATACCACTGTACAACAATACCTAGTAAGCAAGAATTGCTAGCAGGTTTATGGAAAAAACACAAGAGTCATGAACCATGATGAGCTATCAAGGTCTGTGTGGCGAAGTTTTTTTCTTTTGTTTTCTTGTGAGTGTATGGCTAAACTGAGACACATGATACTTCTTCATTCTTCCTTAAAGTCTACAGTTTTCTGTTATTTAATGCCAAGGTAATAAAACACAAAGTATAAAGTAGTGTTATAATGAGATATTCAATTTTTTAAAAACTTTATTTGATGTACAATGTTAATAACTTGTCTCCAATAAACCAGCTAAATGAGCTCCATTTTAGTATGCAACATTCTCTTTTTTTACAATCTAATCAATTACCATAAAAAAACACCATCCATTTTTCTCATACAACAGGCTGTTTCACTAGGAAATGCATCCCATTATGAAAGTAAAATGGGTTGCAAATAATACTTTACATTGAATAACTAAAATAGAGAAAAAGTATGAGAGATAATATCTCATGTTAATATCTCATATCATGTTTGCGAATGTCATCTCTTTTTGGGGGAATATTGTCTTATTCTTATCTCATTCTTGCGTGTAAAATGTTTGAAAACATCTCTAAATGATCAGCAGAAGTTCCTCTTTGTGATGAAAAGAGTTAATAAGTAACGAAAACAGGAGCAAGTTGATCAGTGGTGAGACTGCTGGCCGCATAACTGCCCTGTAGGGGCTCACCTAAGGGAAAATAAAGGTTCCCTCCACCCCCATGACCAATTAGACTCCACTCAGAGCCTTGACGCTTTCTAAACATGGTTTACAGGTCATATTTCTGGTTAGCTATTTGAGGTCTGAGGATCAACTTTGCGGGCTTGAGGGAATTTTAAACTCCAAACATCCGGGGTGACAATGTTGCCATCATGTCAAGATCAGGTCAGGTGACTTGCTTCAGTCCATAATTATTACTTATTAATGAGAGCCAGGGTGCAGCAGAATGACAGTGAATGGACTGATTGTACTTTCACTGCTTGAGAAAGAAGTGTAGCAAACAAATATAGCATTTTGTTCAAAATGTAACATCTGTATGTATATTGGGAAGTAACCCTTTCCTTGAAAGGCATCTCTTTGTCCCTACTGAAATGTCCTCTATACTGTCAGCTATCAATACAAACACTCACCTCTGCTCTTACATTAACAATAACAGGTGAAACACTGCCACCCAACACCATGAGAAAGGCCAATGCTTTTCAATAATGAAATGGAGGCCTAATCCTGTTACACACGATTCACATAGTCATTACTGCGAGGTAAACCTGTCCCCCGCCTGGAGGCAGGGAGGACATAAACCTGAACCTAGAGAGAATTAGTTACATACACAATAAATCTAGAAACTCTCAATCTATAAACACACTTCCGCAAGGGCACACTGCAGTTTAAACATCCTGTAGTCGCTGGGACAGGAAGCAGCAAAGAGAATGAAACAATGAGACACATCTCCATAACAAAGACCACTGTTGCTACACTCACTCACGGCATGTCTAGCTTCGCCTTCACTCCTACAATCTATTGCTTATACTCAAGATCTTGCATTCCAATGGCACATTCTTTTTCTTTTGTTTTCTGTGCTCTGAATTTCCTATTAACAGTCAGCTTTTAACCGTTTTATTATATTATTAGTGTTTTTAAGCATGCAATAAGCTGTATGTCTGTTTCATCTTGAATTAAACACAATCCAACCACAAAACACACATACAAAAGACAAAAGCTTGTCTAGCCCTACAGTCGCATTCCAGATATTTTCCCAGGGCCAGCCCCTCGCATAAGCGAAATAGGCAAATGCTAGGGGCGCCCCATATTTTTTTTTATTATATATAATATTATTTTAATTGGGGGTGCACTATATATCGAAATGTAATCAATATCGCATTATGGCTTAATGCCATAGTCATATCGCGAAGGTTGCGATTTAATTAAAGTTTTCACTTGTTGCAGTTTTCAATGTGTTCGAGTGCAGCCCATGACACACAGCGCTTCACTATGAAACATGCAGCGCATTTATTTATTTGCTGGCAAACCAACAAAATAAAAGCAGTTTAATATTTGAATTTGAGCAGAGATGCACCGATCAACCACTGGCCATAAATCGGAACCGGAATGTTTTTTGTTTTATTTCGGAGTCTGTAAACGGTGTTAACAGAGGCCAGAGATGCAAAGAGGAGAAAATACATTAGCAGGCAGAGCAAGCTCACTGTTCACAATGCGCGAAGTATGAATGTATCTCTGAGAACTGACTGTCTTAAGAAACCGTTTAGATGGCATTTTCATCTTGCCTCTGTATAATGCATTTAGCATTTACAGCATTAATCAAGGAAACAATGCATCACTGCTGTTCCTTAAGCGCCACCTGCTGACAGAGAGTGAATTTGCATTTTCATTCAGCCCATCTGCCGTTTGGTGTGTGCTATGTAGCCTAATTTCACAAAGCTAAAGTCAGACCATTCTGTTTTTGCTTCAGGTTTTGAAATTTTACAGTCTAATTTAGATCAAAATATAGGCTAATAAAGCAACTAACCATATTATTCATGTACTCATATTTTCATTCTTTCTTGTCTTTTGCTTAAATAAAATGCATTAAAAACCAGTTTTGGATTCTGCCATGAAAAGTTAAGATCAGTGCATCCCTAAATTTATGAATGTTTGAAATGAAGAATTAAGATTTAAATGTTAGCATTGTAGCTGCCTATAATACGATAAAGTTCTCTAATTTAAATTGCTAGCTGAGTTAATCATGAGATAATGAGTCTTATTTCATACCCTCTTAAAAATAAAGGTGCTTCACGATGCCATTGAAGAACCTTTTTGTCTAAATGGTTCCATAAAGAACCTTTAATATCTGAAGAACCTTTCTGTTTCACAAAAGGTTCTTTGTGGTGAAAGAAGGTTCTTCAGATTACAAAAAGGTAAGAAAGAGAGGGTTCTTTAAAGAACCTTTGACTGAATGATTCTTTGTGGAACCAAAAATGGTTCTTCTATGGCATCGCTGTGAAGAACCTTTTAAAGCACCTTTATTTTTAAGAGTGTTTGTCATTTGTTTTATGTCATAAAGCTATGAAGTTTCTGTGTGAATGATCGGTGGTGGAATTGGCTGCGCAAGGGGCACTAGCTAAAATCTTGCCTAGGGCACCAAATTGGTCAGGGCCGGCCCTGTATTTTCCAAAGCTGTTTTATCTTTAACGCATTCATGCTGTGACTCGCTCTGCAGCTCTTTGTGAAGTCCAAAATCTGGGTCAAAGACATCCTGGAATGCTTCATCTTTTTCCCGAGTGTCCAGAGGATGTGGATTCATAAAGGTACTGCCAAAATAAACTGCCTCCGGAATTAACAGCGTGTAGCTGACATAGCGCTTGTCAATCATTCACAACAAAACTGCGCCGTGACTATTTGTGAATTTTTGAACCTATGTTTGATGCCCAAAACTGCTCACTGGGTTTTAAGACATGGGATAACTGACAATATGCTGAAACCATCTTTCTGCACCACATACGGTGGTATGTATCACTCATTTCCCACCGTTTGACCTCTAGCTCAGTGTGGCGGATGGTAAAGAGTGATCAGGTAAGACTGCAGAGTGAACAGCAGGATGAGACGTGAGCAGCCACTCAAGGACGGCGACTCAGACGGAGGTTTATCGCTTCCAGTGATAAAGCACAAAGCACCTCAGTGAGTGAAACAGGGTCATCCCCATGCAGACACGTATACACACAGCTTATGCTGACACAGAAATAGACTTCAAACGGACTTTCCCCCCTAAGAATGTGGTCGTAACGGAGTGACAAACTCATCAGAGCACAAAAGGAAATTTCATCAAAACTTTGTCTGAAACTACTTTTGTGCTTATGTAATCAAGGGCATGTGATTACATGTGATTAACAGAAGTATTTATTTCAAACTTTCAAAATATTGTATCTGCTGATAGCAGTGTTTTGAATATATTGATATATGCATGGTTATAATGCTTTCCTCATTTCTCTCATTTGATCATCATTTGATAAATAACTGCTGCCGTTATCATACAAAATGCAAACATCCATCAAAACATTTTAAAATCTCTCTTATTTTCCACAAGCATGAATAAAATTATTATTAAAATTAAATAATTATTTAAAATGAAATAATTAAAAAATTCAGCTGTGATTCACACTCGAAATTCAGTACCTTTTATTTTGCACATGGAGAAAAACAAACATTTCGTCTCTCAGACCTTCTTCAGTGAAGAAATAAAAAAAAAAAAAGTACTGAATTTTGAGTGCTAATAACAATCGATTTTTTTGAAGCAGTTAAAAAGATTTACGCACCAAAACAAGATATTACACAAGATGAGAGAGTGCGGGGTAAATAACCTGGTTGAACTTAAATAATTTAAAAAAAAAATGATTTATATGTTTAAAAAAAAAAAAACACTAAATATATAAAATAAATTAATTAATAAATGAAAAATTTGCCTAATTTTCAAAATAGGCATATTTGGGCTGGAAAAAAAAGACAGCGACTAGATACCGAGTCAATAAAAGTGAATCTTCCCTTACCCATCCACATCCAACCTTAAAAACAATAAGTCTGTACTACAGTAATAGAGTACAACACGAAACAGAGATGTAAACAAATGCGTCACACGTGCATGCATTGACTGGCGCGTGGCCTGAGCTTGACATCCATCTGGATTCAGATGTCACAGTCAGTGCCGTGTGTCCTGATGAGATTTCCACACAGCTGTCTGCTCTGCTGAAAAAGCCAAATGGCTGAGGTTAAAAGAAAATCCCATTTAAACATATGCTCAGTGCTTTAAGAAATTTGTTGCTGAAGAGCCCTGAAATCAAAGGTCTGCTCACGACCATGAAGAATGAAATAAACATCTCTAAGAAGAAGGACAGTGATGTATTAAAGTCAACAGTTGAATCAGCAAAGTAGCAAATTAGACACAATCATTATCTAAGGGGTGGACCACTTTAAGTTAGAGATTTCTAACTTACACTAAAAAAAAAATACAAGTTAAAGGGATGGTTCAACCAAAATTAAAAATGTACTTACCTTCATGTCATTTCAAACACAAAAAGAGTTCACAACAGAAGAAGTGATATCTGATTTGTGAACAAATCATTATTTTAACCTGGATATTTTCAACTCACTGACTTTGTCCCTCTCTGTTCCATGTAAAAAAAATCATATGGGTTTTGGATGACATGAGGGTGAGTAAACGATGACTATCCCTTTACTGTAGAAATACCATTATTTATGAATCTGTATCACATTCATTCGCAAAATCAGAAAATAAAATGCGCTGGAGCTAAGACCCGAGAGTTGCTAACTTCTCTGGGTCATTTTCATGGGACGTAAAAAATATAAGACTCCATAGTGAGACAGAGGCATAACAACAATCATTAGATGTCTATGGAAGGACTGACATGGGAGACGAATCATGACTGGAAATGGAAAATGACTCAAAATCAGCACCATCAAACTTCATTCACTGCAGACAACAAGGGTAAACCAGAGGAAGGAATCACGACAAATCCATATCACTCTCTCTCTCAGTAACACTACCAAAATCTGATTATAACCACACAAATAGCTGTTCAAAGCTCCGCGTGCGAACTAAGGAATTCATAAGTGCTAACTTCTCTGGGTCATTTTCATGGGACGTAAAAAATATAAGACTCCATAGTGAGACAGAGGCATAACAACAATCATTAGATGTCTATGGAAGGACTGACATGGGAGACGAATCATGACTGGAAATGGAAAATGACTCAAAATAAGCACCATCAAACTTCATTCACTGCAGACAACAAGGGTAAACCAGAGGAAGGAATCACGACAAATCCATATCACTCTCTCTCTCAGTAACACTACCAAAATCTGATTATAACCACACAAATAGCTGTTCAAAGCTCCGCGTGCGAACTAAGGAATTCATAAACATGTCTTGAGCACAATTCATCTATTCTCTTCTTCAAACACAAACCTGATTCTGATGTCTTTTTCATCCCATTCCAGATGTTTCTAAACATTTCATTCCTCTCTGTATTCTCCCTTTGCTATTTGTGAACCCCACACAGAGATGTCCATTAAAGATAACACGATGTCAAACAACGTTGTAATCAAAGATCAGGGCTTCAGTTGTGCAGATCTGGAACAAGCCAGACACAAATGATGAAACAGAACTAGTTTGTTCCCACTCTAATCTACAACACTGTCTAGATTGCAAGTGCTCTGCGTTGCGCTACTTGCAGCCTTGACAGCTTGTAGTCTCACCGCCCACTTAAATAAGACGTGACCATCTGAGTGATATGTAAAGCAGATGAACACAGTTTGTTTTTTACCCCCTAAAACTATTGAAAATCATTTTCATTCATTGAAATAAAGCTGAAATAAAATAAAACAGAAATATGATTTAATTCCATGAAGAGAATCGAGGACCGTGAGACTGTCTTATGGGTCCTCAAACAGGACGCTATACCAGCAGCACCTACTAAACTAAAGATTCACTTAGCTTTGTCTGAGTGGATTTGAATTAAACATAGGCATTGGAAGAGGGCAAACACCCAATTATATCTGCTGCACACAGCAAAGAGGCCTGGTTAAAAGGTCAAGCCGTGTGCTGCAGAGGCTTAATGGCACTTTTCAAAGCAGTAAGTGTAGAAGCCATATGAGAAGTACTTTGTATTCAAGACAGCTGAAGAACATTATCATCAATTGTGTAAAAGTTGAGAAAAAAACTAAACTTAGCTAGCATTGCTATCTATCTGTATCTTGTTAATAAAAGGCTGCAGCAGTAAGCCTGAACTGCCATCTGACTGGCTCGAGACAGATGCTCACATCTGGTCCGTAATAAGATCACTCCCGACACGCATTATGGCCATCCACCAAGCCTCCATCAGTATGTGCTAGCTTTGGCTGACACATTATGCCACTCATGCTCAGTTGAATTTGTATTGATTTTAGAGATGCAGGAAGCCCCTAACGAGAGAACCAGAGTTCTCAAAATTCAACAGCCGCAGTGAGGAGGAGGATGCTTTGTGAGTGAACTGAAATACACTGAAATGAATATGTCACAGCCAATACTGTTAAAGTGTATTTTATTAATTCATTTACTTTTTAAGGCAAATCTTTCATTTGTCCCAGGTTTACTTCACAGTGCATGAGTAATTATGTATGCTAAACACATTCAAGTGTGAAGCAGATCAGCACTCCTGCTGAGTTCAAATTGAACCCAGTACTACTCAGTGATGCAAAATGATTAGACATATTTATAAACAGTGCATCAATTATTCCACCCATGCAGGCATAAACATTCACTTCGTATGCACCCTGGTTTCCTGCATCCTACAAGTCAAGTATGAGAACGTTATGCTTGTCCTAACCGACATTCTCAAGTCGCACAAGATCTTGACCACAGAACAGCCTCGAACACTGGCTTCCAGGAATAGCAGCATCTCTCCCTTTGGAGGAAGTTCACGCTGCTTTTACTGCCAAAGGTCACGGCTGGAGGACTTCATCCGTATGGACAGATCTGTCCACTTACAACACGCTGCAGCTGGCAGTACAGCAGTTATGCAATCAACAAATGAAGCGTGCTACATTAATACCACATGAGAAACTAACCAATGTTCTCCAGCTATGCACAATTGCACAAATCAATAAGACTGGAGTCACAATAAATGCTGTTTTCAGACTAGTGCATACTTAGAAGGTATATTCTCTGGTGAAGTGTGCAGGTTGCAGTGCTATTTCAACAGATGCAGAGCAGAATCTGATAAGGCCTGCAGGCAGGGCTAAGATCAGGGCTAAAAGAAACGTAAATATCTGACTAGCAAAGAACATGTACAGTACAGAAACAGAGATGCAAACAAGATGAGGGTGATAGCTGCTATCTAATCCTGCTTACACAGTGTCAACGCTGATAGCGCATTTGAACATATTTTGATCGTGTCAAGGCTTTCGGCACCGTCACAATGCCATGCTGACTTACACCAAGCATACGTCTATATATCATGAAAATGTGAGGACAATTTCAGAAAAAACTAATCTGGGATGGAAGGTTGTACACTTTTCTTTTTAACCAAGGAGATGATAATACTTTGAAATTGTTCATGGTACTGTATGACTACCATATTTATATACCATGGTATTTTCATGTTATTTCAAAGAAGACCATTTAATATTGGTGCGCATTTCAAATGTACCAATATTAAAATTATGGTTAAAATGCCCCTATTATGTCATTTCGAATACTACCTTTCATGCAGTGTGTAATGTAGCTGACTGAATGTAAACGATCTGCAAAGTTGTAAGTACACTTTTCTTTTTAACCAAGGAGATGATAATACTTTGAAATTGTTCATGGTACTGTATGACTACCATATTTATATACCATGGTATTTTCATGTTATTTCAAAGAAGACCATTTAATATTGGTGCGCATTTCAAATGTACCAATATTAAAATTATGGTTAAAATGCCCCTATTATGTCATTTCAAATACTACCTTTCATGCAGTGTGTAATGTAGCTGACTGAATGTAAACGATCTGCAAAGTTGTAAAGCCGAAAGTGCACATTAAATAAAGTTATTTCGTCTCCCAAAAGAAAGAATCGACTCCGAACAGCTGACACGTCACAGGGTAACACATTTGCATAATGCCCATCTATGTTCTATGTTGGCTGGCCGTGAACAACTTGACCCCGTCATCGACCACTGTAGCTTGTTCGTGTGGTTAACATTATGTCATTTTACTGACGACTGCTTTTCTAATCTCAGGGAGTTCAACGCAGGATTCACAAAACGCTTGCACTTGAAAGATGGCTCAGTACCCAGTTTGGACCAGCTGGCTCAACTGAATCACAACCTGTAAGTATGATAAATAATAGATGTTTATATTTTCTATCGAGCTTTCAATATAAGGAACGGTGGCAATTATATTATATATAATGTCCTACACACGCTGTACGTGGTAGCCCAATTACAACAGACTGGGCCATCTGACCAATCAGAGCAGAGTAGGCTCATGGAAAGGAGGGGTTTAGTGAGACTGAATCTTAGAACTGCTTCGAACGAATGGTTTGAGAATCACTGGAAAATGAGGTGATATTAAATGCATGCATATTTTGAGAAAACAAAAGCATTTTTTTTTTACCTTGCATGCATATAAACCTGTTGTAGGAGACTCCCAAAACAATATTAGGAACCTTAAAAAATGGCATAATATGGGGCACTTAAATGCTTATAAGACGATAATTAGTTTTTATGTTATGGTTGATAACTGATATTAAAAGCCCGTATTAAAATTCTATATTATTTAAAAATAAAAAGTAAAATAATAACAAAAAAAACACTCAAATACTGAAATCAGCTGTTGTAAATATGACTACATATTACATTTTTCGTATTATTTTGTCCAAATAAATAAAAAAACTAAATACTAAAATCAGTTGTTTTAAATGCTACAAGTGAATTTAGGGATCGCAAAATTATAAATATGAAAAATTGATATTTTGAATAGCATGGATAACACTGCAGCTGACAGTGTTTTTTAATTATTAGTATTTCAAAGATCAACTTCAAGCGAGTAATCTAAATGTAAAAACAGGAGAAACAAAAATGCACAATTAAACTAATGTACTTTTTTATCTCTAATAGTAATGATACTTTTCTTGACTGGCTTGTTTTTTTTTAGATGCACACTGAACTATGTCATGGATGTTAAGATTTTTTATGAGGTACAATCATTAACAATTCAATTATCCAAGAAGGAGACTTAGAATCTGCATAAAATCAGGTCTTCCCTAAATAGCACCAATATTCTTCATGTTTCCCAATATTCTGAGCACTGAAATGTCCTGAAAAATCAGCAGAGTGAGGGTTTAATTTCTATCAACTCAAGCCCTGATGTCTGACGTAGATGATCATGTGATGACAACATTAAAAGAGAAGGCACATGCATTACAAACCCTTCTACTCATCCAGCCCTGCACAGGTCACATGGATAATTCTGCAGGCTTACAATGTAGACCTCGAGGGAACGTAGTGACATAACAGGATTGACAGCATCAGATTATTCCGGTGCTTGGGAATACAGGGTTTCAGCCTGAAACATGCTAAATCATACAGATGGAGGTCAAACACACAGCTTACAGACTCTTCTTGAGCCAGAATGGCAGCCTGAGATTGTCGTAACCCATGATTTTAAACAAAATTACAGCAATACCACCATGAAACACAGGCATTTGAAACCACTAGCTGCACAGAATCGCACAAATCGTGTAATGAGACATATCACTTTCACTCTCACGTGAGACTGACATTTGAGCCAATCCATTATTGGAAAAACCCTCAGGTTTCCTGTTCCACTTTTAGATATGATAGCCATCTTTCCTGCCTGCTGTCACCTAAATACAAGGAATAAAACATTTAGCATACAGAACAATGAAAAGTTGTCAAATCATCAATTAAACATGCTTTAAATATTTCAATATTTTACAGACAGTCCTTCATTTTCCTGCTCTAAACTTTCAGAGTTTGGCAATAATCTCAATGGGAAGAGATAAAACTGCCTTTGCGATATGGCCAAAGTCATCGTGAGAGCAGATAAAAATCAAGGAAACCCAAAGAAAGAGGTGGCAGCTGACCATTACGGAATCTCAAAATCAGCATCATTTCCCAGAATTCCGACAGCGGAATGTTTTCACAGGCAGAATTTCCGGAGGTCCAGTGCAAGAATAGAGGGAAGCAGGTTTTTACATATCGGAACTACTTGCAAACACCCAAACCTCCTGTTGACCCTGACTGAATACGCCACATACAATCCAACCACAACATCCGGATCATAATGCATCCATCTCATAAATTCGGTCTTATCTTGAGTTGTTTATGACATACATTATTCCTTCTTGTTCTAAAGACATAATGTTTTATCTTGGTACAGGTTCTGACATGTTCACTGTTACACCTCTGAGGTAAATCACTTTCATAAGTCATCTGGGAACAGCTCTTATCCTGAGGGTAGTTTCGTAAAAATGTGTAGATCTGATTTCCTTACGATATGATGCCATATGAACTTACTCATGACTCTGTGCCACTGAAGACTATATGACAATTAGTTGTAACTGTTCAGCATGTGATTACTTAACCAACTCTGCCTTGACTTAATTGCCAGTCCTTAAGGTTCCCTTTCACTCATGGAGTAATCCGGTCAAATCCATTAAGAAGATTACAGGAGAGCATCTCTGAAAGGAATCAGACTGACCCTGTGTACCCAAACAGACAGGGAAAGCATTTCAGCACACTACATCATGAAAGGCTGAAAGCAGAGAATGTAAAGGGGAAGAAACCCAACCAAATAGAAACTATGCATTGATTATTTCTGAACAATGGCTCTCTAAATGTAGTTCTTATTTACATCAAATTGGTTGAAGTTATATTGAAAACGTTCTTTTTAAAAGACCAATAAAATGAATTAATTAATAACACCTAATTATTAGCAAATCTAAAAATAATGTTATATTTTCGGATTAAAATATAATGTTTTTTAAAAATCTGAAAATGAATATCCATTTTTATACTGTTATATCTTATAGTGAGCTGCCTAAACTTACTTGTAGGATTTAAAAATGTATTTATTCAAATTATTACATTTTAAAAAAAGATTAGTTCCATCAAAAAAAAGTTAATCTGTAAAACAACTTAATCACACTGTTAAATATAATCTCATAATCTCAATTTCAATTATATAAAGTAAGATTTATATGAATTTATTTCTTATTTACAATAAAACTGGTATAAAGTTCCACCTAAATTAAAAAAATTCAATCAATAAAATTCAATTAATACAAAAGTTAATAGCAAATCTTAAAAGTAATATACATTTTTCATATTGTTCATTATAATGTTGTGATGCCTAAATTCTATTGTAGCATTTGACTTAAATGCTTTACTTTGATTTATTTAGATAACATAGTATGTAATTTAATATAAATTAATGTTATTCAAATATTAATGTTTTGTTTAAAAAAAAAGTCATGTTATAAATGTTTTCATTTTATTATTAAAATAACATTTATAACTATTCAAATAAGTAAAAAAATAAAATAACAAATAGTATTTAAAATGCAAATAAGCCATTTATCAGTTATCATTGTATTAAGCAGAATTTTAATATCCATGCATCCCTAGAAACATCAAACACCATATCTGGGAGAGTGAGCCTATAACTTCATAACTCAAACTCTGACATTGCAATATTTAAAAAAAACTTTGTACAGAAATGCCATCATTACTTTGTCACCGGCCTTGAACGTGGCGTCTAAAATATCTCAAAATACCAGCAAGGTTCACATCAAGCAGAGGTCACTCGAAAAGGTGATGGGCAGAGCTTTTGCTAAGAAAAGCTGCTAAAAAGACTGGCCGTCCTGACTGCTGACATGGATACTTTCTGACACCACAGTGACACACTCCACCATCAACAACATATGTACGGTCAATGGCAGTTGATACAGGCAACTTTTGTGACTTAAGTACAGTGTGCTGACAGTGCAGGTGCTTCGGCCACCTCTGATGTGCAGTGACTGGATTTAGCTCAGGGAACAACCATAGGGCTCTTATTTCTAACACCCAGTCCAAGAGCCAAAAGACTAAATATCAGTTGGCTCCGTTTCTAAATGGGTCAGAGAAGCTACTGTACCTAACGCCATCTCAATTTGAGTTCACTGACAAACAGGTTATGCCAGCTTTTACCTTATTTCCAAGCCCTGTCTGAAGATGCCAAATAGATGTAACAGGCCATGCAAGCCAACTGTGGCCTGTCAAAAGTAATTTACTCAACTTCAATTCTTTGCGCTTAAAAGGATGTGGAGGACAAATCTGCTATTTAAAAAACCTGCTTGTATTAATAGAGACTTGGTTATCAAAAAAAGGTTGTTATATTAATACTTGAATCCAAATGTGTAAACTTCTGCTTCACTAAATAAGGAGAAAAGGAGGTAAGAGAACAGGTGCATGTGCAAATCAACAAGTTCACATCACCTGCAAAACACGTTCACCAGCTTTTCTTTCCAGACTGTTGTTTGAGACGTAAAACAGTTTGACCCGTCACCTGACATATTATGAACACCCAAACAAGATCTCACACACTAGAGGTATAATTCCAGTTAAAGTCCTTAATTTGAATTGAATTGAGGTACAAACAAGATGCAGAATTGTACTGAATGTAGGGATGTAATGAAAATTAATTGCAATTCATATCACTGCCATTTTAACAAGAAAAGCTAAAGGTTTGACAAAACCTTGTTTGAAATTTTTGAAAAGGTCAAAAGCCTTAAAGGAAGATAGACAAAAAGAACGATATAATAATCAATAGATAGAAAGACTGATCAAATGATAGCTACATAGTCAGATAAAATGGCACAGACAGACAGACAGACAGACAGACAGACAGACAGAGATATGCTAAATTGTGATAAAAAGCATACAGGACTTCACTGATTTAAAACACTTCATTGATCTGCTATCGGATCAGGATAAATCCATAAAGAAAGTGGTTTTGAGTCTCTGAACTCTGCTAAGTAAAGGAGAACTGCCTGTGACCATCACACACTGTGTTTAGTCTTTCAGAGAGTGGAGCTTCAGCACTAAACCAACATGCAAGTGAGCCAAAAATATCTTGCCTAAATTTGGTAGGATCAAAAAACCTTGCTGCTAAACATGTTGTTCTGTTTTTACTTAGGTCAAGAAACCTATATATGGTAAAACAAAGAAACAGATTGGCATCCCTACCACAAATACAGCTTTCAGTCAATATCTATTAACATTAATGAGCTCAACTAATCCAGCCTGCAATAACAAAAGCTAATGCACTCATTAAGCAGGCCAAACAGGTCTTTACCATGGCACAGGGCCTTTACATCTTGTGAGCTCCTGTTAAGAACTATTGTGAGTCAGGAATTGCCCCACCTGAACCCGTCTCATCATGTGACTTCAGGAACCAAGCTGTCAAGCCTAAGAGAACATCCTGTCCAGCTATTTACACATCATAAAAATATAATTTTTTCATTAGAAGATTATAACATTACTGTAAATCTAATGAGCCGTAGCATCTGGTCTATTTTACAGGATTTCCAGGTAAAACATTAATATGTTGCTGCATAAAGACTTTAGGGAGAAGAATGCCAAGAATAACATTAAAAAAATATTTTATATATGCATAATTAGCAACATTAAATCATAACTTTAGTCCTTTTGAAAATATGCACAATGTAATGCACAAACGACATAGTACCTGACAATTTTTTTTTTTTAAATGGGCCCAAAACATATTTGGACAATTAGGCTACACTTAAAAACATATGATTGTCATTACATTATATAATAAAAAACAAGTCGTATTTATTATAAAGAAATATAGTGCACAAATGTTTCACAAAAATTAATTTGATATGTTTTCAATGATCAAACAATAGATATACTGATCAAAATTAAAAAGGTACAAGTAAAGGTTTCAAAATGAAAGGTTTCAGAAACAGTTTCAAAATGTTAATAATAATAAAATTAGTTCTGAGAAAAGGTTTAGCATCATTCATTTAAAAGTTTCAATTGGTTAGACTTTTTATTTAATGCAATGACATTCAGACACTTTAAGTCACTACATATTTTATGGAGTCATTGTACTTTGTATCATAATAAAACACATTTCCTTTCAGGTGTGAAACCATTCGAATGTAATGACATATGAAACTGGGCTTCATTACATTAGCTTGAGTAAATGCTGTCTTTGACTGTTATTTGGCAAAAATGGGCATGGTGTGTTCAATGAGGTATGTCTCTAACATAAGCCAACAACATTTAATCTTTAAAATAACACTCAAAATGCCTATTTCAACACTCAATATAAAAACAACAAATTACACCGTACATAAATATCACTCAGTGAGCTCCTTAAAGCTAAGAATAACTATGTAGTTTGCCAGAAAGAATTCACGCCAACATTTTACACTTTTAGAAACTTAAGAGGTGTGTGACATCTTCATAAATAAAGTCTGAAGACAACAAGGAGTTTAAGCCTGGGTTTTACAGCAGGTTGGGAATGTGCAAGTTCTTTCTGATAGGCAGCTATGTAGGGGATCCCCTTCATGCACACTTCATACGGAGGCTGAATGAGAGGATTATCCTTCACCTTCCAAATGTTGACTTTGGCAAGTTTTCCGAAATTGTCTGGGAGGATGGCGATTTGGTTACCCTGTAAAACCAGTTCCTCCAATTTCCCTAGCTCTACAATAGAGTCCGGGAGAAATGTTATGCTATTATTGTCCAACCACAAATTAGCAAGACTGCACAGCTCCCCTTTTTTAAAAAAAAAAAAAAAAAAGAAGTGAAGAAACAAAAATTAAAGAGTTTGAGCAATTGCTTTCCATTCAATTTTAGACTAACACATTTAACTACATAGATGGCACATGAAATACACTACTGTTCAAAAGTTTGGGGTCAGTAAAATGTTTATATTTTTGAACAAAGGCTCTTTATGCATACCAAGGCTGCGTTTATTTGATCAATCATATAGTAATAAAAATGTAATTACAGTAAGTGCTGAATAAAAGTGCTGAAATGTGAAATACTATAACAATTTAATTTCTTTATATATATTTTTTTATCTTCTTTTTTAATGCAATTTATTCCTATGATGGCAAAGCTACATTTTAAGCAGTCTTCAGTGTCACATGATGCTGCAGAAATCATTCTAATATACTGCTTTGGTGCTCAAGAAACATTTATCATCAATGCTTATCAGTCTTTGATTAATAGAAAATTCAAAAGCACGGCATTAACTTGAAAAAGAAACTTTTGAAACGTTTGAACAAAGGCTCTTTATGCATACCAAGGCTGCGTTTATTTGATCAATCATATAGTAATAAAAAAGTAATTACAGTAAGTGCTGAATAAAAGTGCTGAAATGTGAAATACTATAACAATTTAATTTCTTTATATATTTTTTTTTATCTTCTTTTTTAATGCAATTTATTCCTATGATGGCAAAGCTACATTTTAAGCAGTCTTCAGTGTCACGTGATGCTGCAGAAATCATTCTAATATACTGCTTTGGTGCTCAAGAAACATTTATCATCAATGCTTATCAGTCTTTGATTAATAGAAAATTCAAAAGCATGGCATTAACTTGAAAAAGAAACTTTTGAAACGGTAATATAATAATGTCTTTAAACAAAAAACCTCAAACCTTTGACTGGTATTATTGAATATATCTTAAATTGTTTTTTAATTCAGTAAGCAGTTCATATATCTTGCCTGTGTGATTCCGGTAAGTTTTACACAAAACTCAGAGAGCTGTGGGTTCACCACTGGCTTTACATACTCCTGAAATGAGTCTACCTGTAATAATAGAAATGGGATTACAAACGAAATAAGAATGAAGAAAAGTATTGTGTGTTCGTGTTCATGGGCTTAACAATCACTGTGGCTTTGTGAAGATCTATCATGATTCATTTTGGCACAAGATAAAATCATTTTTTCACAACTAGCAGATCAATCCTAAAACAGTTCACTAAATACACTGTATGATATCATGTTTGCCTGGCAAGAATCAAGCACACGTGACAGACCGTTCCCTCACCAACTCACAATCTCCAAGGTGTGTGTGTCGATCAACACCATGGGAAACTCAATGATTTCATGCAGGTAGTCAGGTGGGTTATTCTCTTCACATGTTGCTTCATAATCCACCACACAGATGTAGTCAAAATATACATCAATGTTCCCATTTGCAGCAGCTGAATGCATCAGATTTTGCCTTTTGTAGTAACTTTTTAGGCGCTTCTTCAGGACATCCTTAACTCCCCTGAAAAGAAATGGTTGTATGAGTAAATGGCAGGTAAAACAAATGTAAAAAATAAAAACTCTCAGTACCGTGTGTCAAGCTTCAGCTCAGCACATTTTGCACACAGCTGATCTCTGTTCATTCGGTTGATGGTGCCGTTTGCCACTGCGATCTCTTTATATACCGGATCACTGAAATCTCCCTGTTTTGGTGATGAAGGCTCCTGCTTCTCACTTTCTTCACAGGAAGTCTAAATGTGAGAAAAGAAATTGAAACATTGTTTAGTTGTTTAGTGTTGTCTCATCCTTATATGTTGATGCATTTGTTTCTTCATAAGAACAGATTTGGAGAAATGTAGCATTACGTCCTCTGCAGTGAATGGGTGCCGTCAGAATAAGTCTCCAAACAGGTGATAAAAACATCGCAATAATCCACAAGTAATCCACACAACTCCAGTTTGGCCAGAAGCGACGGCCTGAAGTTAAAAACCTCTTAATGATGGATTTGTTTATTACAAACAGCAGCTTTTCACTTCACAAGACATTAAATGATAGACTGGAGTCGTGTGAATTACTTGTGGATTAGTGTGGTGTTTTTATCAGCAGTTTTATTCTGATGGCACCCATCTACTGCAGAGGATCCATTGGTGAGCAACAAGAAACAAACTCATATATATTTTCGATGACCTGAGGGTTAATCCATTTTATTTGGCAAATTTACATTTTGGGTGAACTATTCCTCAACAGTTAAAAGCAACTAAATAATACATATTTGTGCTAAATATGAGTTAAAACAACACCTAACATAAGCTGACACACTGAAATTTAACACAGCAATCATATATGTGGGAGAAATATTTCCTCACAGCTTGTTAAAATCACACAATAAGGTCACTAATTACTGACAACATTTCTAACTAATTTAGTAATTTACCAAAAAAGTATTTGACCTGTACTATAAATTATGGTGATGGAAACCCCCACAAAAATAGAATAAAATATTATGCATAAAAAAGAATGGCTGCCTTTCATTACTTAGCCAGAGCAATACTCATAAACATTACTGTCAATAATATTACGTGTTACCGACAGTCACTAAAACTAGACTGTCAGTGTTATGTTTAGACACTCACATTAGCGCAGCATTGCTCCTCTTTATCCTCCTCAGACGCTGAAGTCTTATTTGCAGGTTGAATGCTCTTCTTCTGCGACTCCATCAGTTTTGACAATTGAGGTAATTTCACAATCTG
The DNA here is from genome assembly GCF_001515645.1 of Sinocyclocheilus grahami. NCBI lineage: Eukaryota > Metazoa > Chordata > Actinopteri > Cypriniformes > Cyprinidae > Sinocyclocheilus > Sinocyclocheilus grahami. The sequence goes on along the minus strand of NW_015505324.1, from coordinate 846,026 downwards.
GTTTCGCGCGTTTATGCTAGGTGTCTCTCATGTAATCCGCCCCTGTCGAATTATTACAAACCTAAGTGATTGTCTATATATCTCAAGTTTCATTTTTTGTACATTGTACTTAAAGTTAGCCCCTGTATGCAAAGAATTAAACTTCTGATTAGCTACAGCTTCTTAAACGTGAGCCAGCCAAGGAACACACGCTGACCTGACGTTCTAAGTCCACAGGAAGTCGTCATTGCAAAGGTCGAACAATTGTAGAATAAAAGCCCCATACTATTTATTTATTTACTTATTTTTGTTACAACAGTTTATTCATGGTTAAATCGTTTACGTACTCGTTATTAAAGAAAAATAAAAGCCCCCTTCAGAGAATTCCAAAATAAACATTTTCTCAAAGTGCGTAATTTGTGTGCATTCTCCTATCTGAGGTTAATATGCAGACAACTAAGACGAGTAGTATTAACACTTGCAATATTATCTATCTATCTCTCTCTCTGTATATACATATAATTTTTCCTAGGTAATGCTAGTTTATTTATTTATTTACTTATTTTTGTTACAACAGTTTATTCATGGTTATATCGTTTACGTACTCGTTATTAAAGAAAAATAAAAGCCCCCTTCAGAGAATTCCAAAATAAACATTTTCTCAAAGTGCGTAATTTGTGTGCATTCTCCTATCTGAGGTTAATATGCAGACAATTAAGACGAGTAGTATTAACACTTGCAATATTATCTATCTATCTCTCTCTCTGTATATACATATAATTTTTCCTAGGTAATGCTAGTTTAAAAAAAAAAAAAAAAAAGTGTATTAATTTTGGCATCCAAACGTGACAAATTCAAACATTTAAACAGTGTTGACATGACACTATAGGTCATGACAAACATGTCTTACCACAACGTTCCCTGTTGAAAAAAAACAGCATATGCTGGTTAGGTATGTTTTGACGCTGGGATGCTGGTTTAAGATGGTCCTTTTGCTGGTTTATGCTGGTCCTTTTGCTGGTTTAAGCTGGTCCTTTTGCTGGTTTAAGCTGGTCCTTTTGCTGGTTTAAGCTGGTCCTTTTGCTGGTTTAAGCTGGTCCTTTTGCTGGTTTAAGCTGGTCCTTTTGCTGGTTTAAGCTGGTCCTTTTGCTGGTTTAAGCTGGTCCTTTTGCTGGTTTAAGCTGGTCCTTTTGCTGGTTTAAGCTGGTCCTTTTGCTGGTTTAAGCTGGTCCTTTTGCTGGTTTAAGCTGGTCCTTTTGCTGGTTTAAGCTGGTCCTTTTGCTGGTTTAAGCTGGTCCTTTTGCTGGTTTAAGCTAGTCCTTTGCCAGCACATGACCAGCATAAACCAGCTTAAACCAGCAAAGGACCAGCAAAGGACCAGCTTAAACCAGCAAAAGGACCAGCTTAAACCAGCATCAAAACATACCTAACTAGCATATGCTGGTTTTTTCAACAGGGTTACGTTGTCTTTATGTTGTACTTCTACAGAGAGGATAAGTCAGATAAGTATTTTTTGCTCCAATACTTTATTTGAAGTTTCAATGACTATGAACATTTAAAACATTGCATTAAATTGCAAATAATGAACATACCTAATACCATTGAGATAACTTTTTTTTTTACAATGTCTTTAAAGTGGTTCTGGCAAACCTGTATTCACACTCAAACAATGCAATTTAAAATGGGTGACAAGAAATGAAACAACAAATTAAAGTGCATACATTACCTTGAACAAATGGAACACATTACATATTAACTTACATCACTAATATCATAATCCTTTTGTGCAGTCAATCATAGTGAGAATCAGTCATAGTCAATTAAAATACAGAAATGTAAATACTTTTAGAGTTTTACATTAAAATGAGCTGTTCAGGAAAGAACAAAAACATGAAATAATTTGCATACATATATCCAGTTCAACTCTGGTCTCACATCTTTTGGGAAAAACACCGATTTCTTTTTGGGCCATTCTGTCTTTGCTCTTAATGTTTTTCAGATCAAAACCATTTGTTGCTCTCAAGAAAGAAGTTCATTTCAACTGAAATGTTATGATCATGATTTACAGTTTAGCATATACTGGTCTGCAGATTTATCTAGACTTAATTAACACTATCATTTTATAAAGGTCCACGCAAACCCAAAATCAACCTCGAGAACTTTCACACAACCCTGCACAGAAACTAGCATCAATGCATTTGACAGGCACTGGAAAACAAACAAATTTACCCTCATAATTACATTCGTATAGCACCATGAACAGTATTTTTAAAAACATAACATCCTATTACACAATATAATCCAATATTATTGACAATAAACATCTCAAGTGTCCATATGGCTTCACAGTCCAACAGGTCCTTGGTCAAAGAACAACGTCAAAGTTGCTGTGTTTTTTAAAGAGGCATTTATCACAATGTTTGATGGATATGTATGCAAGGATAAACTACCCCAAAAGCAGATTCTCAGTAATACGGACCAATGTCTTCATATCCAGCATAGCTTGGCCAATTGGGAAAGATTCCACGAGAGCATCTGGGGCTGCCGTATCGGTCAAAATGAACATCCCAATCACACACACCATATCGCTGATGGTCACCGATCAAGTCATTTGAATTCTTCTTTAGTGCTGATTGAACGATTCTGTAATTCTGTCCTTGGTTGTTATCCCAGAGCATTACGTCATTGACCTCATAGCAAATGGCAAACTCAATGCGTTCATGTGGCGGCACCTGATCAGGCAAAGTAGCCTCGAATGAAAAGGTATCACGGTTTGAGCCGGTGTAAGTGTCCTTTACGTACTGGCATTCTATGTCTGTGTGACTTTTCCAAGTGTTAAACGTAATGCGAAGCTTAACGGCCTTCTCAAAGGAAAGGTTTTTGACTTTGACCGTGCCTGCTATAGATTTTTCCTTAAGCATGCAGTGTTCGAGGCAGATGTTTTCATTTTCTATACGTTGACGAAACTTTAAGTAATCTGCAGACGGCTGGTCAAAGTCGAGGGTTAACCTGTCCTTCCCTTCTGGCAGTGTCAGTGAAGAGCTAAAAAACTGCACGATATTGGTTGGGACATCAATGGGATCATCAAATTCAGAAAAGGTCTTCACCATTGTCAGGGCGAGGCCCTTGTGATCAGCAAAAGATACTCGTTTTTTGGCCCAGCCAGGTATCTCCATGGGTGCGCTGGCCCCATGTGACCCTGACTGCTCCCTAGGAGAGCCAAAACTAAGTTTGGTACTTTGGTACTGGTGTAGACATGGCCGCAAGGGCCTGCTGTATTTAGACAACCTTGGGTTCAGGAACTCTTCATTTGTCAGATAAATCGGCATGGCGAGTTCAATTGGCATGGTGGGTTCGTTGGGACGGCAGCCACGTGCACTGAAAATGCAGACATGTATATCAATAACCACATTAATACAGTTAGAAAGGTCTGTGAATGTTGGTTTAAAGCTGATGAAATCTTCCCATATTTGACTAATTCAAATTTCACACTTGTACTTTAACATAGCACAGCATGAAACCCTTAACATATACTCCGCATAAAATAATTAAATCATTATGCACAGCAAACAGGGCTTAATATAGACTGAGAATCAAATAATTAAACATTACGCAAAAGATTGCAGCAAGTGGGTCAAACAAGTTCATCTTAGCTGGAGGCCAGAGTGGGGATATGGAGAAGCATATGGAGAACCAAAGAGACTGAACTACAAAAGATATTGAACACCCTCTAGTGTTCATAATTTGTAAAATATTTCATTCAAAATGTTTTAAAAGACAAAGAACTTGATAATCTGATGAAATACAATCTAAGAGTCACTAAAAAGGGAAAATTTGTTTAGAAAAGACCTTAATTTTTTAGACTGCCGAGTATTGTAACACGGGGTGAGCTGTTACACTAGCAGTTTAACCCAAGGATCTTAAACTCAGTTCCTGTAGGGCCACAGCACTGCAGAGTTTAGCTCCAGCTCTAATTAAACACACCTGAACCAGCAAAACCAATGTCGGGTTTACCTTAAACCCTGATCAAACTCACCTACCGGTGGTGATCCTGAAGACCTTGATTAGCTTGCTCATGAGTGATTGATCAGGGCTGAAGCTAAACTACGCAGGCCATTGGCCCTCCAGGGCAAGATCTGAGCAACTCTAGAGTAGATGATGCAAGACTGTTTAATAATTATTGGTTTACAGGAAAAAAAATTTTTTTACATATAACATCTCATCTACATGAAAATCTGCTAGAAATGTCATGGCTGAGGAGATATGGAGGGTTGACACTATTTTACAGTGTACTTCTATTGGTCCCATATATAGATTGTAGCATACAGGCCTATATATGCCACAATAATTAGAATAACTAACCCATACACAGGTATGTTTTATTATTTGAGAGTTTGTTTAGTCTATTTCTGTATTTGTTTCTAAATGTCCATTCAATGTTATACTATTTAAATATATTTTAACACTACATTCTGTAATTACCACAATAAGCTCATGCACACAATTTAAAACGTCCAGAAGTGGGTTGGTTGTAACAGCACTCGTTGTAATTTGACATTAATCTACACAATGTAAAGCAATACGTTTCAAAACAACTTTAATTTGTATTAGGCAAATATGGGAATATCATTTCAAAAAGTCTGAGACAAATATTGCTTTAAAAAAATCGTGTTCCAACACTCATCTACTAGCTTTTATAACGTTACATATAAAGTCAGGAACAAGGAAACATTGTTCCGGTCTGCCTGGGTAAAGCGAGAGATAGATTTTCTTTAGATTAAACCAGAAAATGGCGAGTTGAAATAATAGGCAATGGCAATCAGCTTTAGAATCAAATAGTTTTGCACCTGTTGGAGCTCATTTGCAGTTGCAAATTTCGCCCTGGTCCAACATACCATCACACTGCTGCCTTTGTTTCTGATCAACCCCTCCTCTCTTAATCGTTGATTTGTTTGTTTTTATCCCAATGTTATGCAAGATTGCTTTCCTTTTCCATGTCTATTAAAAGCTTTAAGCCTAATATCATCTGTTGCTCTGCATCATGCTCTTCCTGGTTTGTAGCCGTTTCCTTGAGCACGACCGTGTTTAATAAAAGTTTCCTCCCTCCCTTAGATAAAAAAAAAAAAAAAAACAACGCTGCGTGCTGGAACACAAATCAACTCAGTGCGTGAATTTGTAGTTCTTCGTTTGCGCTTTAAAATTGAGAGCATAAGTGAATGCATACCTGTGTTACGGCATTTGAACTGGTTCAAACCTCTTCAGCAAGCCCAGTGTTTTGTGTTAATGAATGCAGCTTCAGCTCACTAGAGTAATACGCTCGTGCTGATGTGTGTCCTGCGGCCCTTAGAAAAAAAAAAAAAAAAAACAACGCTGCGTGCTGGAACACGAATCAACTCAGTGCGTGAATTTGTAGTTCTTCTTACTTGATTGTAAATTGAGAGCATAAGTGAATGCATACCTGTGTTACGGCATTTGAACTGGTTCAAACCTCTTCAGCAAGCCCAGTGTTTTGTGTTAATGAATGCAGCTTCAGCTCACTAGAGTAATACGCTCGTGCTGATGTGTGTCCTGCGGCATGTGCGAGCCTCCTAGCTGTACCGGCCCTGCCAGCCCCAAAACTACATTTTTGCCGACGATCAGCCCGTGTTCACGTGAACTACCTGTTTGGACCAATCAATGCAGGCTACAGGGGCATGCATGCACCCATGGTGATCAATGGCTTGTCACGTGACTCCTAGGACTGGGGGGTCAGTAGGCCACATCTGGAGGTCCCACTGTGTTTTAAAAATATCCACCACTTTTCCTCCCATAAACATGAACCCACTAACTTCTGCATGCTTTCACATTGACCAGTGTAGATTTTTTTTTTCTGTTCAGTGCATTATTCATAATAAGATAATTGTGTATCTGTGTTCAATTTTGTGCATTGAAGCTGAAAATGCAAAGGAAAGTTGTTAAGCACTGTTGTCTCGGGAACAGGCTCTCATGACACCCATGGTTGTTGTCAAGTTGTTTCTTGTGACCTTTTATCACACTTTTTTTTAATTGCAATTCTATATCTATACGTTTATATCTCAGTTTTTTTCTCACAATTCTGAGGGGGGGAAAAAGTCAAATTGCATGATATAAATTTGCAGTTGCGAGAAAAATGTAAGATACAAATGTATTTTTATTTTTTATTCTGAGTCAGAATTCTGAAAAAAAGTATGAATGCGGCAATTTATACTTTTTGTAACCATTTATATCCAAGCCCAGTGTTTTGTGTTAATGAATGCAGCTTCAGCTCACTAGAGTAATACGCTCGTGCTGATGTGTGTCCTGCGGCATGTGCGAGCCTCCTAGCTGTACCGGCCCTGCCAGCCCCAAAACTACATTTTTGCCGACGATCAGCCCGTGTTCACGTGAACTACCTGTTTGGACCAATCAATGCAGGCTACAGGGGCATGCATGCACCCATGGTGATCAATGGCTTGTCACGTGACTCCTAGGACTGGGGGGTCAGTAGGCCACATCTGGAGGTCCCACTGTGTTTTAAAAATATCCACCACTTTTCCTCCCATAAACATGAACCCACTAACTTCTGCATGCTTTCACATTGACCAGTGTAGATTTTTTTTTTCTGTTCAGTGCATTATTCATAATAAGATAATTGTGTATCTGTGTTCAATTTTGTGCATTGAAGCTGAAAATGCAAAGGAAAGTTGTTAAGCACTGTTGTCTCGGGAACAGGCTCTCATGACACCCATGGTTGTTGTCAAGTTGTTTCTTGTGACCTTTTATCACACTTTTTTTTAATTGCAATTCTATATCTATACGTTTATATCTCAGTTTTTTTCTCACAATTCTGAGGGGGGAAAAAAGTCAAATTGCATGATATAAATTTGCAGTTGCGAGAAAAATGTAAGATACAAATGTATTTTTATTTTTTATTCTGAGTCAGAATTCTGAAAAAAAGTATGAATGCGGCAATTTATACTTTTTGTAACCATTTATATAAATTTGAATGTATACATTTAAATTCAGATTATTTCTTAGCGTTTAATATTTTTTATATGTGTTTGATCATAATGGGATTGGGATGGGATTATATCACATAAAAATCGAACACAAAAGCCTGAATACTGAATTGCAGAAATGTACAAAATATTATTAAGAGTTGATTTGAATTATTTTATTTCAATTATTAAGAGTTTTAAAAAGGCATGGTTTTTTTTAATGAACGAATACATGATATTTTATACTCTCAGCTCAAAAGAATCTCATTCATCATATAGGAGTCAGAATTATACTCAGTTTCATCGTGGAGACATTGGGAGACTGCAGTATACCTGATCCTACTGCTGCCACAAGTGATGCACAGATGGTGTGGAAAATCCATAGATAAATCCAGATACAGGACACCCAACATTGAAACATTATAGGGCCAAAAAACAGCCACAATCAGCAGAAAAGGAGAAGCTGTTTTAGGCGCATGAGTTGTGAAATAGTGAACTAAAACAGACTGTAGAAAAGGTTATCAGGAAAACAGCTGTTCAGGCTTGTTCATTCTGAATCAGCAAGACGACTGCATATAAGGTGACAAGAAGAGGTCAAATGGAGTCATGCTGACACTGATTTGAATGATAATAATTGGAAGTATTGTGCTTGGAAAAGTATTTTCAGACAGGTTTACAGCACTGAATGCTTAAATGACAGCTGATGTGACACCTATGCAGGCACATCAGTATATGTATAGTGGCAGCGAGGGGTCATTTGTGAACCTCTGTGATTGACACTGCAGGGTGTCAAAACTCATAATGGAACTGCTGTAGAACTTCCAGAGCATATGATCCCTTCCTGTATATATATTTAAAACAACATTTCCTCCCAAGAAATGATTAGCATAACAAATTAAGGTAAAATCGCATATTCTCTGAGTAGATACTTTTACTGGATAAGTAATTACTTCACAACTGTTAAAAAAGCATGCTCTGTGTATGAATAGTAGTATGACGCAGATCAGATGTATTACATTCAGCATATTGACATTGTCGTGTGACCTACCAGTGTAAGTTGCATCGCTGTCATTCACAAGTCCACTTCTGTGGCCTTGTGGGATAGAAAAGTGTCTATTATTGGATGTGAACTTAAGAATCTCATCAGAAGAAGAATGTCATCTGGGTACTTTTTGCCTACTGTTTTATGAATACTGTGAATTCTGGCATTCTACTCTTTTCACATACTGTTTGTCACCTACAGTACGTAGCTAATGTCTTTGCTTCTTTATTTTTCAAAACCCTAAACGTTCTGATAATTTTCAGGTTTAAATTAGATTTTGAAACTCAGATTTTCAATTAGGTCCAGGATGTGGATATAGATATTTTGACAATATATTACACTTTAGTACTCTTGAACGTGAGGAGAAAATCAAATAGCTTTGTAAACAGTAACGTTGGACTGTCAGTGAGATAAGAGTTCCATGATTCTCACACAAATATTGTTATAATGTAACAGGCATCAAACAAGCAGAACCTTATACTCAAGCACAAAAACTGTGAACGTTCATCCTGGGCTAGCGTTTCAGCTTGAGCAACCAAATATTTCCAAACAGCTGAGAAAAAGAACTCTGATCCCAGAAGGTCATCACTTTCACTAGCCTAATACAAGTTAAAACAGACAGTTACAGAGTGGGAATTTGCTGTTTTGTTTGGTCAATATTGGATCAGTGATGGTTGAGTTGCCCAATGAGGGTCTAGGGAATAAGTAACAAGGTTTTTTATAAACAGCTGCTAATACATCCAAGACTTTGAGCCATGATTTTGGATTCGATATTGTAAACAGAAGTATGTTGATCTGATAAAGACAAACGGGTTACGTGCTTGACGAAGCATACAACTATTGTATTCCTTCAGAATTACTTTTTTGAATCACAGATCTTATTTTATACATAATTGAAAAATATGCTCTATATCAGGGTTCCTCAAATCTTACCCTGGAGGGCCAATGCGCTGCAGAGTTTAGCTCCAACCCTGATCAAACTTACCTACCTGTGATTTTCTAATGATCCTGAAGACATTGATTAGCTTACTCAGGTGTGTTTGATTAGGGTTAGAGCTAAACTCTGAAGGAACGTGGATCTCGTGGGCCAGATTTGAGGATCCCTGCTCTATATGAACTGATCCCTGCTGTAAAATAAATAAATAATAATAATGATAATACAGATTAAGATGGTTTCTGATTTAAGCTGTTTTGGTTGATCATAGAACTGGTTTTAGAGGGGTTTAGGCAGGTAGGCATTGGAAACAAACCATCAACAATAATAGCAGGAATTAATATGGTAAACTGTTTTATTTTGATTTCCTTTTTAAAAAAATGTCATATTATTGTTGATATTTAGGCAGATTTCCTTACATAACACTTTGCAGAGCGTTTATCATTTCTCTTAATTATATTCAGAACAAAATTGCCTCCCCTGAATTTTTTCTTGGCGGAAACTGTGGTTACCATGGTAATAAGACACAGATAGCAAAATAAATAAATAAATAAATATATATATATATATATATATTTGACCGTTTTGGTCATTTGCAAGCGGAAGTTTTACTCTGACACTTCCCGGAAGTTCTCCCCAAACTGTTTTCGCTGCCAGAGGGGGATTTGAGTGCGAAAATGGCGACGTCTCGTCGCACTTCCCAGCAGCAACAACAACAACAAAACTTATCCTCCCCACCAAGACCCGACCCCAGTCCCCTCACGCCTCCAGAATCACCCACAGACACCGGCGGCTCTGTGGCTGGTGCGGAGCCGGAAAGCATCGGGGATCCGGAGATCACTGCAGAAATCTCTGCTCCGCTCCTCAGCAGCAGCAGCAGCTCCAGCTCGAGCAGCACTAGCTCGTCTACCACCGGCGGGGGCAGTAGTGCGGACTCCACTCCCGACTCCGGTAGTGCCAGTCCTGGAGGCAGAGTCTGCGGGACGAGTGGGGCTTTCAGGGAGCTATTTGAGGCCTGCAGGAATGGGGACGTGTCTCGGGTAAAGAGGCTGGTGGATTCGGTCAATGTAAACGCAAAGGACATGGCCGGGCGCAAGTCCACCCCGCTTCACTTCGCTGCAGGTAACTTTAAATACATAAATAAGTGTTTGCGATCAGTCTCGACCTGGAAAGCAGCCAGGTAGACGGTTTAACTCGCTAAATAAACGGTAAGATGGGTTTAAAGGAATAGGGGTCAAGGGGAATAAAGTAGAGCTTGACCAAGTTGGCCAACAGAATGCAACATCTAGTAGAAAGTGAACCACCCCGCGAGCTAAATCGGTCTGCTCGTGTTTGTTTTCTTTTGATGCGTTTCCGAAAGTGAATAAAGTTCAACATGCAGGCTGAATGAACCGCAGTGCACCGGGAGATGATCGATGAAAGTAATAAACATCGTAATAAAGTTACAATTTGTCCTCGAATGTCCAAAATTCATGTTTACTTTGGTTCGCATTATTGTATGATAAACTGAAACCGGACCCTTTCATGTTACCTGTGATCCTCCAGAGCTGCCAAAACACTGTTTTAAAAATTAATAATAGTAATGTTGAAATTTCTATATACATGTTCATTCTTCATTTTATGCTCAACTAGAAATGCTCTTTGTAAATGCAGCCACTACATTAGGTTATTTAGAGGCTGTTTTAAAGCAAATTAAGGAGCCATTTGATATGTCCCGCCCCAGCTTCCTGTTGCAGTAGGAAATATGTCCACACACAGAAAGGAAAACTGTACTTGCCAAACATATTTTATTTTAAATGTAAACTAATACATTTCTTGTTGGAATAAGTATGTCACTGAAGGGTATTTGCCTCTTTAGGATGCTTATAATGCATGCATTATATCAAAAAAAATTATTGAATGATCCTTGTACACACATATTAAACGTCATTGTGGGAAACCGGTTTATTTCCTTCCTCTTCATATCCAATAGTATTCTCGGTCTGTAACCAAAACAAACCAAAATAAAGCAGTTTTCTGTTGAAACAGGTTCTCATATCATGACTAAAATCATAGATAAGTTTTGACAATCAATGTAAAGAACAGCAGCACTAGTGTAAAATGATTTTCTTGCTAGACGTGGCTGATATGTATGTTGTAAACCTGATTAACTGACATTTTTGTCTCGCAGGTTTTGGAAGGAAAGACGTTGTGGAACATCTCCTGCAGACGGGGGCAAATGTGCACGCAAGAGACGATGGAGGTTTGATCCCGCTGCACAACGCCTGTTCCTTTGGTCACGCCGAGGTGGTCAGCTTGTTGCTTTGTCAAGGAGCCGATTCCAATGCCAGAGACAACTGGAATTACACTCCGCTCCATGAAGCCGCCATCAAGGGCAAAATTGACGTATGCATCGGTAAGCCCCCCTTCTTCTGTCTCTTTTACATCGATAACAATGGTATATCATCGGAAAAGTTGGCTTGTGCAACCTGAAACGTGTTTCTCGAGCTGAAAGTGTTGGTTTGGATTCGGATGGGGAACATGTCAGCTTCGTAGATTGAGGAGACGAATGGTACAATCTCGCCTTAGTGAATTCTGAAGATGTATGACTTTAATTTTTCCTGTGTTTTGCCTGAGGAACAGTCCTCAATATGGGTTAATCATGTGGCATTCTTCTTGATTAGTCACGGTGACTGACACTATTACACAGCTCTCAGTCATTAATCAGATCTTTACTGCTTGGTATTCATGAGAAATGTAACATTGCATCTGAGGGGTGAAGAGAGCCGATAATAGGCCCTTTCGCACCGCTTTAGTTCCAGAACTAAATGTACGGTACTAAAGTACTGGGACGATTTTGCGCGAACCATTTCCCAGTACCATTTAAAGGGTTGCATTCGCACCGAGAGTGTGTACTAGGAAGTGACATAAGCCGGTCGACAGCAACGTCATTTGTGCGCGGGGTCAACAACAGAAACAAAGATCTACGTTAACAACAGGAGGATGGAGGACGCTGTGATCGGAGCTGTGTTTTTGTTGTGTCTCGCGGGTTTCACAATAATGGACATGGAATGTCGACGTATACATAAAGCGATTGAAAGGAGGCCTAAGAATCTCCAACGACAACTGGCAGTGCTACATTTGCTACAAGTGCCTATTGTCTATCGCTGTTCTACATACTTGCGAAATAAGTTGACATGCTTACAGTATGTTTACATGGCGTTTTAAATCATGGCGGGGGAGGGGGTTTTCATATGCGTTTGTCCAATCAATGTCTACTTACGTCACGATTAGTACCAGTTGTGCTGGTTAGACCCTGCTCCGGAGTAGGAGCTAATTTGGTTCTCGAAAAAGGCAGTCCGGTACTAAAATCACTCCCAGTTTCGGCGGTGCGAACACGCCGAAAAGTGGGTATTCCACAATTAGTTCTGGTACTATGAAAAGGTTCCTGCGGTGCGAAAGGCCTTATTGTGGTGAATTAGGGATGTAACGGTATGAAAATTTCTTATCACGATTATAGTGACCAAAATTATCATGGTTATCAGTATTATCGCGGTATTGTTAAAATGTGCTGGAAATGTTCCAAAAGGACTGCCACATTAATCACTTCAAGTTTTATATTTAAAATCAACAAACAACAAATAAAATGATTTTTGTTTGCATAATCATTAAAACAATAACATTACCAATGTTTAACTAATAGCATGTTCAAATATCTAATGTAAATATTCAAATAAAGCTTTGAAAAAGCTTCATAAAAAGGTAAACCTCACATTTCAGTCTTTAAATAAAGAAAAGGGTTAAGCCAAAATGATAATTGATTAATTAATGATTATATGTATTTTATCTGCTCCATAAATATTTCTAGATAACTTATCTGAATTCAAATAAATGTGTCGAATCCATAAGCTTGATTTTCATCAACCGGTCAAAATTTAGGCTACAGCAGGGCATGCAAATTCGGTTAGTTTTTGGCCAGACAGAAACTGCACACAGGCATAATGTAAGTGTAACTCTCTGTATATCCACTCGCTGACAGCAGGTGGCGCTTATGGGAAAACTGAATTAGAGCTGTTTCCCGTAACCTCCGAGGACAAAGCAGTATTGCGATTAAGAACACTTCCTTTAGGTATTACATGGAGCGAAGATGAAAACAAAATGCCATCGAATCTTTTCTGAAGACAGTCAGAACCTTCAGAGATACATTCATATAATTAATTCATTCATATATTCATTTGTATAATTCCCGATTTATGTTTCTGCGGGTGGGTGCCCAACCCCCAATTGCGAAGTGAAACACACGGACTGCAAATACATTAGTTACCAAATAATACACACATTCTTTCTATGAGGGTTGCGCTTCACTAAATAAAATGATTTAATAAATAAATACCTGTTTACAATAAGCACTCATTCGCGTGTACACAGTACAAAGTTTGAGGGCGCACACACGTAATATCTGATCAGCGCAGAGCCATGATCACTATATGGGAGAGCAAGCCGAGAGATTCGTGCTGGCATCTTCTCGTATTACAATAATGCACTCTTGCCATTTGCCATTAAAATAACGCCAAAAACAGCTTCAAATGAACTATGAAAATGAGAATAAAAGCTGCAATCCATTTCTTATTGGTTAACATGAACGGAGACTGTCTCGTGTTTTTCCATGGGTGCTCAGGGATCGGCGCCTATGCCCTTAGCGCTCTTTTAAAACCTCTCAGCTTTTCTGCCGTCTTTTCACACAAAACATAACTACTCTGCGTGATGTGCGCACATGAGATTGTTACTTAAAACTGTGCTTTATGCTAATCGCGGTAATCGAATATGGTTATAATGATAATTAAAATATGAAACGGTAATACTAACCGTGGGGAATTTTATCATGATTTATCGTCAAACCGGTAATCGTTACATCCCTAGTGATGGTGGAATGCTGTTAAACATTTCAGTCCTCTGTTTCATGCATTACAATGGGAAGATCATGAAATGATATGCTTCAGCTTGATGTGCTTCCCAGTCTGTGTTTTACGTAATTAGGCTGCAGATTTGCGTCTGAGTTTGTTTCTAAAATGAAAAGGGTATTTTAAATTGTATTGTGGTTGTATTTTCTTTGTTTTAGTTATCCGAATTTGTTCAAAAAGAACGTAGTCTGCTGCTCACAGCAATCTTATCCAGAGCGCCACTTGCTACGTTGTTAGCATAATCCAAGTAAATGGGAGAAAATTCCAATTTAAAAACTTTGAGATAAGAATTATCTGCACAATCTTAGGGAGAATTCAGAGGCCTGAGGACACGCATGTAATTTCACTCAATCTAAAAAAAGATTGAAGTAGATGTTCTCTGGCTTTTATCTTTGCACTTGTTCGTCAGAGAACTTATTTTGGAGCGCTTTAGACAGGCTGAGTCATTCCATGTACAAGTAGACCTCACATTTTTATACATCAGTCTAGAGCAGTGGTTCCCAACCCTGGTCTTGGAGGCACCCCAACACTGCACATTTTGCATGTCTCCTTTCTCTGACACAGCAATTTCAGGTCTTGGAGTCACTACTAATGAGCGGATGATCTGAATCAGGTGTGTTTGATTAAGGAGACATGCAAAACATGCAGTGTTGTGGTGCCTTCAGGACCAGGGATGGGTACCACTGGTCTAGAGTATGCTGGAAATAAAACTTCTGTCCTTGAGATATTTTTGATTCAGTATTGATCACAACATTCTGCAAGATAGGCCATATAGAGGGAAGTTAGTTCAAATTGTAGATTTATGCTGATGCGCCTAAAGCAATAGAGGTTTGTTTTTTGTTGTTGCCCATTGCTTTAAAGCATACCAGGCAACCTCTTTTCAATGTGTCGTTTGTTTCCCTCATATCTGGTTGACGCCCTAATTGTTCATAATCCTCAGGCTTGGTTGGTTTTTAATAGAGCCAGTAACCAAAAGAAACTTTTAGCTTTACCAGGATGTTTGCATGTGCCTCAACCAGAAGGTGTGTTTCGATTCAGACAGGACATATGGCCACTTTTGGCTTTGGTTATATTCTATTACCATGCAATGGAACAGTGGAATGCTTTTGCATTGCTTTTTGATCGCAAAACATGCAGTGTTGTGGTGCCTTCAGGACCAGGGATGGGTACCACTGGTCTAGAGTATGCTGGAAATAAAACTTCTGTCCTTGAGATATTTTTGATTCAGTATTGATCACAACATTCTGCAAGATAGGCCTTATAGAGGGAAGTTAGTTCAAATTGTAGATTTATGCTGATGCGCCTAAAGCAATAGAGGTTTGTTTTTTGTTGTTGCCCATTGCTTTAAAGCATACCAGGCAACCTCTTTTCAATGTGTCGTTTGTTTCCCTCATATCTGGTTGACGCCCTAATTGTTCATAATCCTCAGGCTTGGTTGGTTTTTAATAGAGCCAGTAACCAAAAGAAACATTTAGCTTTACCAGGATGTTTGCATGTGCCTCAACCAGAAGGTGTGTTTCGATTCAGACAGGACATATGGCCACTTTTGGCTTTGGTTATATTCTATTACCATGCAATGGAACAGTGGAATGCTTTTGCATTGCTTTTTGATCGTTTTTTTTTTATTTAAATGTAAACATGCAGACGGACATTGTTGTTCACACATACATTTTGTGCGTGAGCGCCATGTTTTAAAAACGTGTATTAGTTCCACTTTTTATTTGTAAACATTAATAGCTAAAGAGGTTTTGCACATATCGCTTTCACAACGAAACACACGGCGGGCTAGAGTGAGCGGAGGCGGGGGGGCTTGAGAACGGCGCGGGCGGCGGATTCGACGAAGGAGCAGCTGGCGGGCTTGCGGTAACTACATGTGACGACCCCGGGCTGGGCTTCGCTTTGTCCACGGTGAAAGCCGATCCGGCGATCCACAGCGCGAAATTGATGTGTTTCCTCAGCGACCAGCATGGATCAGCTCCAGGCATGACGAAGCGGATATCGCCTCTTTTGGAAGGCCAAACAAAGTAGTTTCGCTTTCACATCGAAACACGCTGTGCCTTCACGACATGGCGGCGGCGGCGGCAACAACAATACTACAGCAAGAATCAAAGTTACACCGCCTTTCTTTGCGTGAACATTTGGGCGGCATTATGCAAATCTTCCCACATCGTGACGTAGACATGTGGGGGCGTGTTAGAACGAGTTGTTTTATGTAGGGGTGGTTGACTCTTAACTTTTATAAAGAATATCACTTTGGATTTGAGACTTTAGTCTTTGCAACTTTACAGATCTTGTAACACTCCAAAGAGAAAGGAAAAATTTAAATCGCATCATATGACCCCTTTAAGTTGCTGGGGTATATTTGTAGCAATAGCCAAAAATACATTGTATTGGTCAATTATAGATTTTTCTTTTATGCCAAAAATCATTAGGTCACAAGATATTTTGTAAATTTCCTACTGTAAATATATTAAAACTTAATTTTTAATTAGTAATATGCATTGCTAAGAACTTCACTTGGACAACCTTAAGGGCGATTTTCTCAATATTTAGATTTTTCTGCACCCTCAGATTCCAGATTTTCAAATAGTTGTGTCTCGGCCAAATATTGTCCGATTCTAATAAACCATACATCAATGGAAAGCATATTTATTCAGCTTTCAGATGATGTATAAATCTCAATTTTGAAAAATTTACCCTCATGACTGGTTTTGTGGTCCAGGGTCACATATTTACAAATTATGTCAAGAGTGCTAAAAGAGACATCTTTTGGAGACATCTTTTCTTGAACAGGTGTATGAATGAACATGCCGAAAACTGCATCTTCATCAGTATTCCGTTTTCTTTACAGCACATTAACAAAAATATTGATGCTTATTCTTCATCGTTATTATAAAAATATGCAGTTAATTATCAGTCTAACAGGGCACGTCATGGGGCACGCAGTCCTGACTTACCTATTTTAAATACTTTTATATTTAACGTGTTCGTTTATGTCCAATATTTATATTTTTCACAGTTGACTGATTTTAGACCTTTTATACTGATAACTTCCGTGCGCCAATGCGGCAAACTTGTCACAGGACGCGCGGTCCTAATAGCAATGTAAGACTGTTGTATCCGAATATATAATTATGAACTATCTGTTTTAAATATTTTTAAATTTAACATGTTAGTTTATCAGTATGTTTGAAAGTATATTATTTTGATTATTGGTGCTTCCATAGGCTCTCTCTGTCTCATGCATGCGCGGTTTAAAACAGCAAATAGTTATAAAATAGTCTACGACAAGTACAGAGAGTCTCTCTCTTGCCTCACCCACCCATGCATGATAATATTGTGTATCGCAATCTCAAAGCCTGGCGATATGACGATATGAAAAATGACCAAATCGGCCAACACTAGTTTATATAGGCCTATATATTTATGTGTGTGTACACATTTGGGTTGGGCCGATAGACGATGCCACCGTCCATCGCCGATGGCTGACAGCCATCACGATGTTAAGCTGACATCGTGATTCCTTCCCCTTGGACTGGGTGATATAGCAAAAACATTTATCAACGATATAATGTTTCGTATCGATAATTATTGACATTTTTATAACCTTTTTTTAAACCGAGCAATAGAAAAAATGTTTACATTTAACCACTGTATTTTTAAATTAACCCAATTTATTGCGACAAACAACAAATATTTTTAGTTTTTACAGTCACAAAATAAAAATTAAACCTATCTAATTTCTGATGTTTTATATGCAGATTAAATAGGTCTTAAGGAAACTTTTGACAGGCACGCAGTCCTGACTTACCTGTTTTAAATACTTTTATATTTAACGTGTTCGTTTATGTCCAATATTTATATTTTTCACAGTTGACTGATTTTAGACCTTTTATACTGATAACTTCCGTGCGCCAATGCGGCAAACTTGTCACAGGACGCGCGGTCCTAATAGCAATGTAAGACTGTTGTATCCGAATATATAATTATGAACTATCTGTTTTAAATATTTTTAAATTTAACATGTTAGTTTATCAGTATGTTTGAAAGTATATTATTTTGATTATTGGTGCTTCCATAGGCTCTCTCTGTCTCATGCATGCGCGGTTTAAAACAGCAAATAGTTATAAAATAGTCTACGACAAGTACAGAGAGTCTCTCTCTTGCCTCACCCACCCATGCATGATAATATTGTGTATCGCAATCTCAAAGCCTGGCGATATGACGATATGAAAAATGACCAAATCGGCCAACACTAGTTTATATAGGCCTATATATTTATGTGTGTGTACACATTTGGGTTGGGCCGATAGACGATGCCACCGTCCATCGCCGATGGCTGACAGCCATCACGATGTTAAGCTGACATCGTGATTCCTTCCCCTTGGACTGGGTGATATAGCAAAAACATTTATCAACGATATAATGTTTCGTATCGATAATTATTGACATTTTTATAACCTTTTTTTAAACCGAGCAATAGAAAAAATGTTTACATTTAACCACTGTATTTTTAAATTAACCCAATTTATTGCGACAAACAACAAATATTTTTAGTTTTTACAGTCACAAAATAAAAATTAAACCTATCTAATTTCTGATGTTTTATATGCAGATTAAATAGGTCTTAAGGAAACTTTTGACATCCCAAGGCCACAGGAGGGTGCAATGAGCAAAATAATGCAGCACATTTAAATTGTCAACGCAAGGAAATATCTGTCTATAAAAAAACGTGCATTACATCTAAATTAACTCATAAAAATAAAATATAATTTTGTAAATTGCATAAACAATTATGAACAAAACAGCATCATGTATTTATGCATTGCTTAATCCAAAGAGCCGAAGCGCCATTCACACAGACTGCATTTAAAAACATGAGACACAGCGAAAAATAAATAAACCTCCACAAATTTGTGACGTGTTTTCTAAAAGTTTAAACTGTTTTAACTTTGCATGGCTTTCTATACATCTCTTGTGTGAGACGTGAGTGCAGCAGTCATTTGTCCGTCTAAAAATGCGCTGAATATGCATTCTGTGTGAATGGCTTGGTTTCGGTTTTAACCTAATCAAGATCTTCTCCGCATTGAGCTTCTATATTTCTCTAATATTTTGAATGAATAATGCAGCAGCAGCGCGTCTCGTGGGCTAGACTAACAAAACATTAAAATCAAACAACGTCACTTACATCATCATCACAGCATCTCGCGCGTCACTAATGACGCTCCCTGATGCACTCCTAACATGCAAATGTTTATTTTTGAATTCGACCAATATTCATTCTTTATTCACAATCTCCTCATCACAGGCAGGCACAGCACTCATTTCAGCATGTTTGTGTGTGCTGTCTGCGTCACTCATAGCACGTGCCTATATCGTGTGCTATATCGGAAAAAATTTTCTATCATTATCGAAGAAGGTGTACCGTCGATAAATATCGATACCGTTTTATCACCCAGGCCTACCATCCCCCCACCCCCTC
The DNA here is from genome assembly GCF_001515645.1 of Sinocyclocheilus grahami. Lineage (NCBI taxonomy): Eukaryota > Metazoa > Chordata > Actinopteri > Cypriniformes > Cyprinidae > Sinocyclocheilus > Sinocyclocheilus grahami. The sequence goes on along the minus strand of NW_015505324.1, from coordinate 826,654 downwards.
TCCCGCAATCCGCCGCATCCCAGTTCCGTGTTTGGAAAGGAAATGAAGTGTTCAACGGAAACCCTAAAGGGAATAAATAGCCTTCGAGATGGGAGGATAAAAAAAATTTCAATAAGTTTTCTCGCAATTATATCGTTGGGTAAGTATAGGCGACTGTATATAAATTGCGGGCATCAGGGAGCCGCTTTTGAAAGCGCTTTCGATTGCGCGCTCTCATTTTACTTTCACTTTCACGTTTGAGATTCGTGATCACAAGGACTATGGAGCGGCAGTACTTACCACACATTTGACAAGATTAGATGTTTGTCATTGGTGCTCAGCATCAGCAAATCATTCGCCATCGTCCTATCACATATTTCTCCTTACTCCGTGTATGTAGTAAGTGAACTTTCATGTAATGCAACAGGCTACCGCTAGCAAGCGGCTAACCTTTTAGTGGCTCCGTAGAACGTTATTTGTTTCACGCTTCGGGCACACCCCTAACCCCACCCCCCGATGTCATCGTCCATCACGATGTTTCACTGTAGACATCGTCCAATGCCAATTTGGTAGACATCGCCCAACCCCAGTACACATACATTTACACACTACCGTTCAAAAGTTTGAGTGGGAAAGGCTGCATTTTTTTAAATAAAAAAATACAGTAATATTGTGAAATATTAGTACAATTTAAAGTAACTTTTTTGTTTTATTTTAAAATATAATTTTGAAAATAATATATGAAAACATTTATTTCTGTGATGCAAAGCTGAATTTCCAGCTGACATTACTCCAGTCTTCAGTGTCACACGATCCTTCAGAAATCATTCTAATATGCTGATTTGCTGCTCAAGAAACATTTCTTATCAAAGTTGAAAATCGTTTTGCCACTTTATATTTTTGTGGAAATAGGGATACAGCCTTTTTCAGGATTTGATGGGTAGAAAAAAAAAAGAAAATAAAAAAATATGTATGTATGCCTGGTTGATAAAACGGTATCGATATTTATCGAAGGTACACCTTCTTCGATAACGATATAAAAAATGTTCGATATAGTGCACGTCTTCTGAGTGACGCCGACAGCACACACAAACATGAACACATGCTGAATTGAGTGCTGTGACTGCCTGTGATGAGGAGATTGTGAATAAAAAAATGAATATTAGTCGAATTTAAAATAAACATTTGCATTTGAATGCAAAATAGTACAATCAAATGTTAGGAGTGTGTCAGGGAGTGTCCTCAGTGGAGCACGAGATGAGGTGATGATGATGTAAGTGACGTTGCATTTTAATGTTTTGTTAGTCTAGCCCACGAGACGCGCAGTTGCTGCATTATGCATTCAAAATATTAGAGAAATATAGAAGCTCAATGTGGAGAAGATCTTGATTAGGTTAAAACCGAAACCAAGACATTCACACAGAATGCATATTCAGTGCATTTTTTAGACTGACAAATACGACTGCTGCACTCGCGTCTCACACAAGAGATGTAGCCATGCAAAGTTAAAACGGTTTAAACTTTTAGAAAACACCTCACGAATTTGTGGAGGTTTATTCCTTTTCACTGCATCTCATATGTTTTTAAATCAGAGTGAATGGCGCCCTCCTGTGGCCTCGGGAGACAAGTCAAAAGTTTCCTTAAAGGGGTCATATGATGCGATTTCAAGTTTTCCTTTCTCTTTGGAGTGTTACAAGCTGATTGTGCATAGATAAGATCCCTGAAGTTGCAAAGACTAAAGTCTCAAAACCAAAGAGATATTCTTTATCAAATTTAAGACTCTGCCACGCCCCCCTAAAACGGCTCGTTCTAACACACCCCCACATATCTACCTCACTATGTGGAAATATTTGCATAATGCCGGCCAAATGTTCACGCAAAGAAAGAAGGCGTGGTTTCAGTAATCGCAGTTAGTGTTGAAGCAGCATGTCAGGGAGAAGCTGTGTGTTTCTAGGCGAAAGCAGAAGCACTTTATTTGGCCTTCCGAAAGTAGATGCATTTAGGAATCGGAGTTTTGCAGAGAGAGCGAGAGAGAGAGAGAGAGATCACACAGTGGAGTCACTGTGTCTGTCACGAGACTCTGTTCCCCTTTCGAGCTGTGTCTTTACATTTATTTTGAAAAATGAAGCTCGCGATTATGGTAAGAGGCGTTACATTTCCAACCCCTTTTAAAAGGGGTCCTATGATGCGATTTCAAGTTTTCCTTTCTCTTTGGAGTGTTACAAGCTCTTGGTGCATAAAGAAGATCTGTAAAGTTGCCAACACTAAAGTCTCAAATCCAAAGAGATATTCTTTATAAAAGTTAAGAGTCAACCATGCCTACCTAAAACGGCTCGTTCTATCACGCCCCCACATATCTACGTCACTATGTGGAAATATTAGCATAATGCCGCCCAAATGTGCACGCAAAGAAAGAAGGCGTGGTTTCAGGAACAGCAGTCGTGTTGATGCAGCCATGTCAGGGAGACGGTGTGTTTTAGTGTGAAAGCAAAAGCACTTTATTTGGCCTTCCGGAAGTAGATGCAATTAGGAATCATTGGTTAAGATTTATTTACAACAGAACAGCACAACCCAGATGTTCGAATTTGTGCAACGCATTTTATGGACGACAGTTTTTTTGAACCTAGAAGAGTACAAGGCTGGCTGTGCACAACGGCCATTTATAAAAAAAAAAAAAGGGTCAATTCCGACTTTGCTGACAATCTGGTGCTTCTGAATCAGCGACTGCAAGTATGTTTTGTTATTAGTTTAAGTATTTGCTATTGACTGTTCAAATGTGGAGTTTTGCGCAGCGCAGAGTAATGTGTCGTGTGTGTGTGTGTGAGAGGGGAACAGGGTCACATCACAGGAGAGCGAACTGTCTGTCAGAAATCATAGCACGTCAGCGGTCTTAACCGCGGCTTGTGTACTGCATCATCACTGTGTCTGTCACGCGACTCTGTTGCCCTTTCGGGCTTGAACTGATGGTAAAACTAACAACATTATTAACTTGATATTTACTTTGAAAGCTGAAGCTGCGATTTTGGTAAGGGGCGTTACATTTGGGTTGGGTGGGCACAGAGGGTTGGAAGTGTTGGAAGCATGACGGCAATGGGGTGATTCAAATTTGTTGGCATGCTTATGACAGCTTGCCGATCCATCAGGCGACAGGCATCGAGGGGACATCATTATAACCTCCACACTCCAGGCGGCCCCCCTCCCTACGAGACGCATCTACGTTGTCTACATGCGTAATTAATTATACATGCTGAAGTGTAAAAGAATGCTGACAAAGCTATTTGTCAGCTGACAAAGCCAACCCAACACAAAACAAACAGGAAAAAAGGCATTACATGCAAATTTTTAAGTCATAACATGTAAATTTTATGCCAGTGGCGGTCTCAGCAAAAATATCACTCGCAAATTAATATTTTTGGTTGCAAATGTGACAGTTTTAGTTGCAGTCTGGAGTCCCGTAGCCTATATTTATAAACCAAGTACAGTTACAGTAATTTATGCCAATTTTTCTTTTTCCAAATCCAAAAGCATTACTTACTAGTTGACCAAGAAAATAAACAATAAACAACACTAGGCTTTGTTTTTCACTATTGAAGCTTTTTCCCTTTTTATCTTCATCCTTTTGGCACCCAACAAGTGTTGTCACCTTTGCCCTTTTTCATGATGAATAAATAATTAGCATCCCCTCTGCTAATTAGGATTGCTGCTGGTCTCCACTCGTTAATTTCTCTGCCCATCAGCCCAAAGCTGCATTGGGGCAATTTGAAATTACAGGTCATGTCGTCATTCCTTACCTCAAAGATGGATGACGATAATGGTGACAATGTTTTAATTTTTATTTCTACCTCTCCACCTCGTTCCTGACTTTTTTACCGGATGAGCAAGTGTGATCTCCCCACATTCATAGCCTTGAGCTGTAGCCATCCACTCTTATTTTCCAATGAGGCTAACCGTTACTGTGCACAGCACACAAGGGATGAAATTAACAATCAATAAATCGATTAATCACAAACGTCTCCAGCGCATACCTTCAATCCCGGATATGTGTATGTGTGTTTGCAAGCCCTGCGAGTCAATTCTTCCATTCCCTTCTGGGTTTATCAAATTGCTAATGATTTCACTTGGCACTAATGGCCATTTTCACCGTTGTCTAAGTATGTCGAGAAATTTAATGAACGGCAGTTTGCAGAGATGGCTGTCTGAGATATATGCGTGTTTGCAATACTCTCTGAGCGCTGTTAGAACAGCAGGGATTTGTACATGGTTATGCATTAACCCAAGCACCCATGTTCTCTCTGAAGCTCTCAGTTAATCGGCCCTCTCAGTGTTCGGTCGTAATTACCTTACTCTGCTGATCACACTCCAACCACCAATTACTGCGCACGCGGCGCCCGTTGTTTATTTGGAAGGTCCTTATGACCAACTGTAGGTCTTGGCACCTGTTTTACAGCAGTCGGTTCTGGGGTTCTTTCATTTGTATTCTGTGCACACATTTTTATGTTTATTTCAGGGTCAATGACATATAAGATTGTACACGATAAAGAAAGAAACAAAATACATCTATTATAAATGTAGTTTAAAACGCATATACCAAATTCTATGAATGTACTTTGTTGGTTTTGAAAAACTGTTATGCTGTTTTCAGTTTATTGAAAAGTCATTTGGTATGACGGTCATGTAAAAAGTAATAACATTGTTCACACATGTTGAATAAATGTGAGTTTTCACATCTTAATCATTATTTTTAAAAACGCATTTCCAGGGTCAATGACAAATACAGGTGCATCTCAATAAATTAGAATGTCGTGGAAAAGTTCATTTATTTCAGTAATTCAACTCAAATTGTGAAACTCGTGTATTAAATAAATTCAATGCACACAGACTGAAGTAGTTTACGTCTTTGGTTCTTTTAATTGTGATGATTTTGGCTCACATTTAACAAAAACCCACCAATTCACTATCTCAACAAATTAGAATACTTCATAAGACCAATAAAAAAAACATTTTTAGTGAATTGTTGGCCTTCTGGAAAGTATGTTAATTTACTGTACATGTACTCAATACTTGGTAGGGGCTCCTTTTGCTTTAATTACTGCCTCAATTCGGCGTGGCATGGAGGTGATCAGTTTGTGGCACTGCTGAGGTGGTATGGAAGCCCAGGTTTCTTTGACAGTGGCCTTCAGCTCATCTGCATTTTTTGGTCTCTTGTTTTAAGAACTTTTCCATGACATTCTAATTTATTGAGATGCACCTGTAAGGTTGTCTGTGATAAAGAAAGAAAGAAAATGTAAACGGTCCATTTAAAATACATGTACCATGCTGAGAGTATACACATCCTAAACATAAAATTTGTAAAAAGAATTCAAGGTGAGATTATAAATTTTTTTTTTTTGCAGATATCATGAACTACTACCGTATTGGCCCGAATATAAGACGACCCTGATTATAAGACGACCCCCCCTTTTTCCAGATGTACCTTTTGGAAAAAGGCTTTTTAAAAACCAAATCTTGTTTTTTCTCAGTAGAACACATTTTGTCTTCAATTATTTTCCTATTGCATATTTTTCCTATTTTAATTTTTGTTTTGAAAGTATGGTAAAACTGGTCAAATGTAACAACAATCACGTTTAAAACATATAGGCCTACACTTTTTGATATACCATTAAAAAAAACAAAAACAGGTAGCCCATCTGATTTTGGACATTTAGGCTATCCATCTAATAGTAGCCTACCAAAATCTTATTAACAGTAGAAGTTAAATCTTACTGTAGTCTTCAAATCTGGGTACTGTCTTACGTTTTAAAATCACAAAGGGAGTTTGGTGCCATCAGGGTAACTGTAAGGTTTTCTTTTTCTTTTGTTTTTACTCGCGATCTTTACAACACGCATTACATTACGTATTTCATGGCACACTCGTTTAATGCGTATTTGGCGCCACCTAGTGTTGTGGGTGTATTATTGACATGTCAAAGTCTAGACCCTGAATATAAGACGACAAATTTACACCGGCACAGAAGTGCTTCTGAAGTGTTATTTAAAGGGATAGTTCACCTTCAGTTGCTGGTCCCCATTGACTTCCATAGTATGGGAAAAAAAGTAACACTATGCAAGTCAATGGGAACCAGCAACTGAAGGTGAACTATCCCTTAAAGTGTCTTTGCACAGACTGTTTAATGCTCCTCAGAGGTGGCTTGAATGCATTTACACAGCAATTACAACAATATATTTTGATACAAGGGGCTGAGGTGGGTCTGAGCAGGCATAATTTAGTCTGGCTTTGATGCAGCATTGTGTCTTTTACACTGAATTTTGAGCAGGCACAGACCAGCCTTAACTTGACTCTGTAAAGGTAGGTACCCGTTTCCTTTGCAACAAGGCTCTTTTCTTTGTTATGATATCAGAACAGTTGTATCACACTGACATTTATGCTCCCTGAAAAGCATCAGAATTCACTTTAATACACAAATTAAACCAATGCAATGTATTTTTTGAATAAATTAATAGATACAGACAAAAAAAATAGCTTTGTCAGCATTCTTTTACACTTCAGCATGTATAATTAATTACGCATGCAGACAACGTAGATGCATCTCGTGGGGGGGGGGGGCGCCTGGAGCGCGGAGGTTACAATGATGTCCCCTCGATGCCTGTCGCCTGATGGATCGGCAAGCTGTCATAAGCACGCCAACGAATTTTAATCACCCATTGCCGTCATGCTTCCAACACTTCCAACCCTCTGTGCCCACCCAACCCCATGGCAGCCCACCGCTCAAGTGCTTTCATGACACCAGTGTATGCAAATGTGGTCTCTGTGGGTCCTTTAGTGCATATTAATTTGACTGAGAGGGTTGATGGTAGCTGTATCTTCCCACTTAGCTAAACCGTTTTCCTCAGCCTGTGTTTTTCCGCATCAAACCCCGAGTCCTCCCTTGATGCAGTGGTGTATTTCACATGGGTTTAATGCTTGTCAAAACTGTTTTTGTGATGAGAAATGGATGACCTATGAGTCACTGGCATAGCAGTAGCATCACAATCATACTCACGCAATGCAAGATTGCTCTCCTTTTTTTTTTAGGTACACTTCTTTTCCTAGGATTTATGAACAAATCCAAACAAAACACTTGTTTTTTTCCACAGGCTTTAAAGATGTAACAGTAGTGTTTTGAGAACAGCTTTCTCGTAAAGCTTAGTGTTTCCCCTAGGTTTACGGCTTTGGGGAATCATGAAACTTAACAATTTAACATCAATTTATTAAAAGTTTAACAAATATTAGGTTTAGGGCCCTATAAAATGTGTATGTGTATGATATGTGTATATATATATGTGTTTTTCAGGATTCTTGGATTAAAATCTTTAAAGTTGTTTTAATGTCTTTACTGTCACTTTTGATCAATTTAATGCGTCATTGCTGAATATTTTTTTATTAAAACATTTTAAATTAATTAAAAAAAAAAATCTAGTTTTTGTAGACTTTTATTTCTAGATTTTTAAATGTAGTATTATTATTATCATCATCATCATTTTATTATTTTATTTATTTTTTGCCACAGTGCTGTAATTATCTTGCAGTTCTTTAGCATAATTTTTTCTTTCAGAGAAGATGGGCCATGATGGTTGACAAACTGTGCAACAAGCAAGACGTCAATTAGTGAGGTCAACTATTGTATAATATTATTTCATTTATTTGTTTATATATTTAGCAGCGGTACTTTAAATAGCAAAAATGAAAATTCTGCTTTCATTTACACACCCCCGTGTCGCCCCAAACCTGTATGATTCTGTTCTTCAGTGGAACAAAGATATTTTTAGAAATATTATTTTCGGTGTCGTGTTGTTTTTCAATGGTCACCAAAACGGAAAAAGCATTTTTCGCAAAAGAAAGTCATACAGGTTTGGAATGGCATGAAGGTGATGTAAATGATGACAGAAATGTCATGTTTGGGTGAACGCTTTAAGATAACAAATTTAATCTCTTTAAGATAATGGTTGAGGAAAGCAAAAATTAGTATTGTGTAAAAGAAATGCTTCCATGTACATTGAATTGTCCCTGCACATATAAATTGAAAATTAGGTCCAGGTGATCCCAAAATCAACCTAATTAATCAAGTCTTAGCATAGATGAATAAATCGACTAGTTGATTTTGAAACCATGTAGTTTTGCACATCACTAGTCCAAAGCTCCTGGATGTTCCCAAAGATTTGAAGCATGGAGATGCTTATTTTTTTAAGAAGGATTCTTTGTAGTTCCTCTCTGATGCCACAGATCTGTGTGTTGAAGATGTAGTGAGCAAAGAGATGTGTGGAAGTGTTAGTGAGGTGGGTGGTGGAATAGACGGGGTGGGTAGAGGGAGGGGACGCGTACGTTAGCCTGTGTACACGCGTATGTTGTTGTACAGAGAGAGGGGGAGGATTGGAGACAGTTGATAGACGCTGCTCGCTCTAGGTGCTCTGCGTTACTTGGGTCTCAATAGCAGAGTGCTCTCTCCATCTCTGTTCCTTTCTCTCAGGGGGCCGTGGAGAGGATCGGTAGACATGCTTTGATATTCCACTCTCATACCAGAGTTCCCGTCACATGCCCGGAGTCGGACTCTCTCTCAGTAACATGGGCTTTTCCCCCCCGTCTCACTGCAGTGTGTGTTTTTCCGTGCGGGCTGTTTTCACTGCTGCTCCTGGCGCGCTGGTGCGCGATGTGTGTTTATGTCTGCACCATGCCGAGGCAAGCGCTCCCAGTCAGCGGTGCAAACGGCCCCAGCAGCAGCCTCTGCCTGCCTGAGTTACGATACTGCTTGTGTTTCCCCTGCACAGTTCTGCTCCAGCACGGCGCCGATCCCAACATCCGCAACACCGACGGCAAGTCTGCCCTGGACCTGGCTGACCTGTCCGCTAAAGCTGTTCTCACCGGTGAGTGCTGCAACCTCATGTTCTGCTTTTCTTTTTTTCCTCAGTGTTATTGTCTTTGATCGTCTGCAGTTTGTTCCTGTCTGATACTACATCTACACAGCTTTGAAATGGAGCAGCATTGTTATGCATCTGTATCTCCACATTAGGTGTGTTTGTGTGAAATGAGACTGTTGTTGTCCTTGAGCGCTTCTCTGCCTGCGTGCTCTCACTGTAGTAGGGGATGGGCGACTATATTGAATATCCAGGATATATTCGTGATCATTTTAAAATAAAGATGCATTGTGAGGATTTTAATGCACTGTGTTGTTAATAGTTTAGCGCCATTCTTAGTGCAAAATATTGTTAGAGTTATGTATGATTAATTTCTGTGTCGTGAGTTGATTCAAAACTCTGATTCAACAATTTGTTGCCGTTTATCTATGTATATTTGGAAAAAGTATTTGTTGATAATTATGGCTGTTTATCGGTGATAGGCAAATGTATTCACTAGGCCTGAAAACAATGTCCACTTTGCAGACTATCGGAATCTCCCCAGTTCGTTCATAATTTAACTTTGCACAGCCTTTTTTCACCATGTTTAATAGGTTGCTTTTAATATTTTGAGTAAAAATTGTCAATTTTTTTTGTACATTTTTATTTCAGCAAGTTTGCGCATAACTCATTGCTATCATTAATTGGATTGGAGCCTATGCGTTCTAATGAAAAACCGTGTGGAAAGCATAGTGTGAATTATATTTCTTGATTTAAACATTGAATTTAATTGTTCTGTTCTGTTCACTCAATTTCACCCTTTTTAAAATATCTATAAAATTGTGAAATATTCTATGTATTTTAAAATTGTGTTTTAGCAATATTTCATGTGTTTTTTTTTTTAAACATCACTTTTAGGCTTAGTAAAATCTCCACTGGTCAACACATTTGATAAAATGTACTCCCGCCACTCAGCCCCGCAATTTGTATTGTTTGGGGGCAGAGATTCATGTATAATCATCAGGCTGTACTGATCTATTACATGGTCCTCTTAGACACATTCTGATTGTGTTTACACTTAGTTGCATCATTTCCTGTTTGGTAAATACATGAGTTACAAAAGGGATATAGAAAGCATTTCGTCAGCTGAGTAATTCTCCGAACTGACAACACGTTTTGCTGCCAATAAGTTTAGGCTAGTAGTAAAACGTCACTCTTCAGCTCTCGCAGAAACACTCCATCGAACCACAGCAACAGTGATGCGTTGTGAAACGTTATGTTTCTGAAATCAGTATAATCTTTATTGAAAGACATTAGACTTCATTGATGCAACAGCTGGCCACATAACAATGTTCATAACAATCATTTCTTACATGTAATCAGAAATTAATTCTGTAATGAAATATACATCAGCTGCAAAATCAAATGTATCAGAAAGTGTATTCAAGTGGTGCAATTGAAGGGTCTTTATTGGCCTCTGTAGTTCCATGAAGAACTGTTAACAGCCATGGAACCTTTCATTGCACAAAAGGTTCTTTATAGTGAAAAGGGTTCTTTTGATTATTAAAATGTTCTTCACACAAAGAAAAAAGTGGTTTAATTTTAGGGCTGTGCGATATGGACAAAAAAAACCTATCGCGATTTCTTTGATCAATTTTGCGATTTTCGATTTTGACACACACAGACATGCTTTACAGTCATTAATGCATTGTGTGAATTTGAAACATATTTCCAAAAGAAAACCAATTAGAGCTTTATCAAGAAGCTGTAACATGTCTCTAGAACAGACATAAGGCAAAATAATCACTAAGTAAAGGTGTAACAAAATGTCTCTAGAATAAACATATGGCAGGAAAAAAAAAATCCCGTGTCCAGGGATTTTTTTTGCCATGCGTTGGTCATAGAGCTCTTTGTGGCGTTGCCTCAGGTGTTGAACTAGATTTGTTGCGCTAAGTTCACACGTACTCCGTCTGCAGTGCGTATACAGTACGTGTATGTGGTGCAGAAGCAGCACAGACTCATTTTGCTTTCGCACAGGACGCGTTTGCAGTTCACTCCTGATCCGCGTCTGTTTTACCACAAACACAACATTTATCCAATATTTTGATTTCAAATCCAAACGTTTCTGAAAATGCTTTTTCAGCATTGTGATTCTCTTTTATCACAGTACAGTAATACAATCTTTCATAGACATATTCACGTTTAAACTCAATAAATATAACTTTAACTACTACCACGAGTGCCATCTATTATTGCCTTGTTTATCTAAAAGTGCACTTTTCCTTGTTTTAAATCTAGCCAAAAAGCCATGTGTTGACTGTGAAACAGTAGAATTTAATTATATGCATTTATGGTGTAATTACTAAATTTCTGTGTCAATCCATGTTAATTTTTACCGCAAATAATGCGCTGCCACTTTAATTCAGCACGTGCAGCACAGCAGAAATAGATTCCGTGCCGAAATGATCGCAGCATGACTGCGTGTGAACTAGAGCCCGACCGATATGGGTTTTTTTGGAACCGATATTAGGGAGTAAAAAAAAAGGGCAGATACCGATATTCTTTGTGTATATTATAGTACAGTACTAGTCAATAGTTTGGACACTTTTCCATTCGTGTGTCCAAACATTTGACTGGTACTATATATAGAATACAGTATATACATAAACAGAATATATGTACATAAAAACATTTTTTGCAATGATCACTCAAATGTGGTGATCAAACACTTATAATGGTGACAGAGATATGTAAGGGCATTTAAAAATGTAACAATAAACTTGCGATGAGTGCGATGCACAAAGTAACGGGGTGTTTGTTGTAACACACGTGGTTTGAATATTTATTTTACCATAGTAACATTTAAATTCTGGTTTAAGTACATTTTTATTATCTCAGTTTTTATTATTCATTTAAAATGAGACAAATCTGCTATTATTTTAATCTCCAATCTGTTATTTATCAGTTCAGATAATTTTTTAATGCTTTGATTTACTAGCAGAAGACACTAACCAGTTTTAAATTCCAGTTGCGGAGATGGGGCATGTTGTAGCACTGCGTTACAATGTGCTATTCTATGACATTAGCGATGTAATTTGCACTATTTACTTTAATTAATTTTAATGAGAAACAACGAGAAACAGGTGAATAAAGACTGACAGTCAGTGTTTAATGTTTAGAAATTATTATTTCAAGACATGTAAAGCATTTTTTCTCGTTTATGTGGGCCGTCCCAAGCATGGTTGCAATGTATTCATTGTCAGACTCCAAAATCAGATTATTTTTAATTCTTAAAAAATGCCATTATTTTATTTGAAAAAAAATAATAAATAAATATAAATAAATAAATATATATGTGTATATAAAACAACATATTTTAGTTTGTCTTGTATATTTTTTAAATTCGATCAGATAATATTTTAAGCTGTTATATGGTCAAGTTACAACGTGCCCCTCAGATGTTACAATGTGTTCCACCTATGGGGCATGTTGTCACATTTCACTTCCAT
>NW_015505324.1:809363-813273 GCF_001515645.1 Sinocyclocheilus grahami | reverse complement strand
ACAACGTGCCCCTCAGATGTTACAATGTGTTCCACCTATGGGGCATGTTGTCACATTTCACTTCCATTTTTTGAGGGTAAATAAAGAAAAACGTATACACTGTAATTATGAAACAAAGCGACATATTTGTACTAGACAAGTGTAAAATTACTGTGGATAAAAAAATATATATATTCTGAACCCCATGTGGATTTACACAAACTGAGAAAGTCAAAAAGTGTTACTTTGTGCCCCGCTCTCCCTTACCTCTGTAAATAAATACAATATAAATTCTTTAATGCCCTTTGAATGTGCCCTTGGAACTGGAATCATGGTGGAATTTCATGTGAAGTCCACTTCGCGGGGCACTTACGGTCGAATAAGACAACGCGTGAATGCTGCCTGAACAAGAAACCTCCTTACTGAAGGGAAAGTGTTGACTGGTGTCACTATCTCGCAAACGCGCCGGCGGATCTCCACCAAATTCGGGGGATCCCTTCAGCTTGAGGAGCCCTGTCGAACGCCACCCTCCGTGCGTCGGTAGCCCCCCGGAATCGCTAGATCGGTCGGTGCCGGACTGCAAATTTAACCCCCCGTAACTCCTGAACTCCGGGGGCTATCCACGCGGGGGTGGTCTCATTCGAAAGAGGGCCTTGAGACGTACACTCGATTCGCATTCGAGAGGGTTCCTCGAGCTGAAGAGATCCCCCGAATTTGGTGTGGATTGGCCGCGCCATTACGGAGATATAGCCTTTCAAAGTTTCAATGGTTTTCCATAGACTTAAGCTTTAAAGCGTTTCATCCAGGTCGCTAGTAGCAAACAATGGAGCACACACTGCTGGACAAACTAAGTAATTACACCATTTCAAGCATTTTATCTGCATTATATGTTCTGTAAAAAAAAAAATCATATCGGCGGCATATTCGCCAATACCGATATATCGGCGACAGGCTCATATCGAACGATAATATCGGCAAAACGATATATCGGTCGGGCTCTAGTGTGAACCTTGCGTTACGTTTGTATGCCCACCCGGTTTGTTCTGTTCTCGTGCTCCATTTAGGCGCGCTGCATTCTGATTGGTTCGGATAGCATACTGCGGGAGGTCGGGGCGCGCGGAAAATCGTGCTTAAAAGCGATTTAGAAATCGCACAGCCCCATTTCATTTTTAAATAAAAGTTTAACAGTGGAAATTGAGTCTCACATTATTTAAACATTATTCAAAACATTAATGGTGAACATTTTCGACTTTATAACATGATTCTCTGAAGTCTTGGCGATCGGTCCCTATTAAACAAAGAAAGTAAGACATCTTTTTCTTATACACAGTTTAGTAGTCTACCATTCTTTTTGGCAGAATTGATCCTTAAATTAACTTAATTATTTCCTGGATTTTGTATCACCATAGTCCCTAAATGTATGTACATGCAGGAAATGGGATTCAAATCGAAAACTTTTTCACCCATTTTGTGTCCCCCCCCCACTTCTCAAACCAAAGTTACACCCTTGGTCTTTTGATGGTATTTTTTCTTTTAAATCATAAAATAAGGATTAATTCAGGAATAAGGGGATGAGGTATTAATGGCAGCTCCTGGTGTGAGTGACAGAGGTGATGTGTTTGGTTTTGTGTGTATAAATATAGCAGGAGGCAGAGCTCCAGCCTCTTGAGTATTTCAGATAATTGTTATAGATCCGCTTTTCCTGCCCAGCTATACCTGACCCTGCCTGTCGAGCCTCCCATCATCTGTCTAGAAATATTTAAGAGCAGTAGTCATTTCATTCTTAATCATGGTTTGCTAGCTATATCGCAGCAGACTACACAACGTAGAGCTTTTTCATTTTTCACCAGCCTAGCCCCAAATTACTAACTGAAATATTCACTTAGAAGCTGGGCAACGTGAATGGAGTTATTCACGTTTTTGTTTATTTGCTTGAGGCGAATTCCTCTCCTCTCACTTTCGTTCTGCTAATTTGAATGTTGCTTGCACAAATTACATTGCGAATTAACCGTTTTGCATCACGGTTGCCAAAAGGTGAGACGTGAGAGGTCTAATGCCATCCAAACATCTGTAAGCGGTTAAACCATCTCAAACAGCTTCAGAATTAAGCTCTGGGTCATCAGATCTGTCTTGTTGTTACAGCTTAATGATCGCACATATTAACTTTTTTGGGCCAGTTCAGTTGTACGATTGGCTATTTATTGCATTTTTCAAAGGAGTTTGTTGCTGTGAAGCTGCTTATCAGCATCTTAATTTGTTCGAGCATTCTGTTTGGTTTTTGTTTTTGGATGGAGGCTTTCCAATAAACAGTCTGTTGAGTGTAATTTGAAAATAGAGTCTGTATGATTAAACCAACTGATTTCGTTGTCTGTTGCAAGGGATTTTGAAAAACAGCACAAACTGTAGCTACTAAAAATTGATTTTGAGCATCCCTTGTGTATTTAGGCTATATCAGTTATGGGAGTCGCTTGGAACGTTGGCAAGAGTTTTTCAGAGTCACCAGAGGGGTGCTTTGTAAACACTAGTTCAGATTTTTTTTTATTTATGAGGAAAAAGATCATTTGGTGTAAACCTGTCTCTGCTTTGGTCTTGTGTTGTGGGTCTGGGTAATGATGAGGCAGCCATGACAAAACACACCGTAACAGGAGCATCACACAGACTCTCAAAACACTGAGATAAGAACATCTTTCCCATCCTGCTACATGGATATTGAAACATCATCTTATTGTTCAGATTTTAGGAGTATGATTGATGAATAAATTACTAAGAAATGTAAAAAGAGAATGCTTAATCATTACTTGCTGTGGTGTTCAACAACACAAAGGCTTAGAGACAGATTTTATTTATTTTTTTGTATAAAAAATGTATGCTTTTATTCCGCAAGCACGCATTAAATTGATAAAGTGACCGTAAAGGTATTTATGTTTAAATAAAGATTTTTATTTTCAATAAATGCTGTTCTTTTTCGGTAACACTTTAGATTAGGGAACACATTCACAATCACAATATTACTGTTTTTTTTTGTTTTTTAATATCAAATCAATGCATTTATCTTAATATAATAAATGGAATACTATTTTTTTTTTTATCCTTTAAAGACCTAGAGCTCAGCAACATCTAATAATGGCTTTCATTAGGGCTATTACAATGATTGTTATATAACAGATTATTAGCTAATGTGATAGTAAGAAATGTCGTTAGTATTCATTGCTTCCCATGTTGTCTTCACGGCTCCCCGGTTGAGAAAGCTGGCTTTCAGAGAACACCAGATTAGACAGTTTGATTCATGCCTATATTTGACACAAAAATAGCACCCATTTGAAGCCAGTGCCTCTATAGAATGACAGATTTTGAAGGACCTTGAGCTTGATTTTGATCATGTGGTAATGCCTCTGCCATCATATCATGTCCTTACATTTGACACACTTGCACTGTAGCTTTTGTGAAATTATTCATTACTATAGTAGTACCGCACACGGCATTCCACACTGTTTCATTCCGTGTTTCTGCAAGTATCTTTTTTCGTTTATTTAAAGGCTAATGGATTTCTGAATCATGAGTGTTTTTATTCTTGCTATAACACTACTATTAGCTCAATTTTGTATGGGAATTAGAGATGCACCGATCGATCGGCCAGGGATCGGAATCGGACGATTTCCCTCATGATCGGCCCGGATCGGTGACCGGCCGGTCAGTCTCACTTCTTTCTGATTTCGAGCCGATCCGTTTTGTTACCAGCGGCACAGGCAATAACATCAGCCGCGCATTCTCGCTCCCTTCTCTCCGACAACCTCTTCTCTCTCACACACATATCTCATTCGCTCCGGTTAAATAGTGCTTGTATTGCGCATTGTTTTAGTCATTCCCGCAGGTTTTGCGCTTATACCAAACGCACGCGCACCACCACTGATCTATATTAGTGGAGCGCACA
>NW_015505324.1:737900-809288 GCF_001515645.1 Sinocyclocheilus grahami | reverse complement strand
TGCCCCCACATACCTACGTCACTATCTGGGAAGATTTGCATTAAGCCGCCCAAATGTTCACGCAAAGAAAGAAGGTGTAACTTTTATTCTAGCTGTAGTATTGTTGTTGTTGCCGCCGCCATGTTGTGAAGACGCTGTGTGCTTCGTTGTGAAAGCGAAACTACTTTGTTTGGCCTTCCAAAAGAGGACGATATCGCTTCGTCATGCCTGGAGCTGATCCGTGCTGGTCGCTGAGGAAATACTTAAACTTTGCGCTGTCAATCGCCCGATCGGCTTTCACAGCGGACGAGGCGGAGTCCAGCCCGGGGCTGTCACATGTGGTTGCCGCAGGCACCAATATGGTAAGGGACGTAACATTTCCATCACACGCTTGAGGAATTCGGCCAATCACAACACACTAGATAGCTGGCCAATCAGAGCACACCTCGCTTTTTCAGACCGATAAGCTTTGTAAAAATCGATGCGTTTTAGAAAGGTGGGGCATAGAGGAGAAACAATAATGTACATTGTGGAAAATAATGTTTTTTTTTTTTTACCTTGAACCGCATAAACACATTTCATTACACCAAATACACAAAATAATGTTCTTTTTAGCAGCATCATATGACCCCTTTAAAGGGACCGCTGTCCAATATTCCTGCTGCTGTCTGTCATGTTAATCAAAGAACAAAAGACAAAAAATCATTTTCTGCTCTTCACTGAATACGTTTTATAACTTTAATGGGAAGCATTCATTTGTATTTAATTATTACAATGAAGACTACAGAAATTAAAGTAATCAAATGTAAAATAACACTGGATGTGTTATTTTACATTTGATTACTTTAATTTCTGTAGTATTTCTTAACTGAATAAAAACTTACTTAACCTGAAAAACTTAGTTTCATTGCTCTCTTTATTCTATTGCATTTATTTGTGCTGTTGTTTGCCATTTTTTTAATTTGTTCTTGTCTTATTACTGACTTTTTACTTTAAAACTTTGCGTTGAAGAAAAGTAGATTTTTGTTTGTTAGATTTTCGAAAGAAAATCGGTATCGGCAGATCACACTAACA
The DNA here is from genome assembly GCF_001515645.1 of Sinocyclocheilus grahami. Lineage (NCBI taxonomy): Eukaryota > Metazoa > Chordata > Actinopteri > Cypriniformes > Cyprinidae > Sinocyclocheilus > Sinocyclocheilus grahami. The sequence goes on along the minus strand of NW_015505324.1, from coordinate 808,235 downwards.
AAAAATCGGAATCAGCCAAGAAAGTTGCAATCGGTGCATCTCTAATGTGAATGTGTAATTTTGTAATGAATTCGTGAACCACACACTTTAGCTGGGGGTTTTAGGCGTGTCTGTGATTTCCGTGGGCTAGTCTGAAACAAAAAGTGCAGGAATTGCACAAAAATGAGCCAGTGCAGAACAGCAAATACTTCTGGCAGAACACTACTGTCTTAAATGCTGTTAAAAGTATGTAATGTATAGGAAAATTGCCCGCGTTCTTCACCATATTTCTTTAAACTGCTTCCAGATAGAGATTTTAGATGTGATCTTTGTGTTTAATATGACACTTCTTTTAATACGAGACACGGAAAGAGGAAATGTGAGACTTGATTGAAAATTTTAGACCTTGTTAAGTGAGGTGTACATTTCATATGTAGGTTTATTCGGAAATTATGAAGCATGAGATTGTATTTGTTAACTAAATCAGTTTTGTCTTGCCTTTCTCAAATGTCAAAGTTCACCTCATCCCTGGTGTTGTATTGTAATCAGATGCGAGTAAATTTCTCTATTGTTACAGGCTTGATGAATCCAATTTGCTCGGCTTGTTCGTTTTGCGGAGATTAGTTCATAACACTTCAGAATGGAACAATCAAATAGCCGCTGGCGTATCATCCTCTTGCCATGTTAAACAGAACGCTGTTCGTTTAGTTTTGCTTGATTGACTTTCAAGAGGTGCTATTCATTAAGCCCGCTTCCCGTGATAAAAACAAAGTTATTCCAAATCAATACAAGTTCAGTTTGACAGACAAACAAAAAACCTCCTTAAAGAGCGAATCCCACGGTGAGGCGTCTGAACGATGACTCTGACATTTATGTGTGTAATGGAAAGATGTTTGAAGTGCAAGTGCCCTCCAGCACAAAAACAGTACAAGAAAGCAAAGTAAATGTTCTTGGGAGATAAAGACCTGAATCAGTAAACTAGTGGACTGCTGCATGGCTTCAAAAAGAGCCCTTTTAACTATTATTTCTCACATGCTTTCAGAACGTCTTTCCCAGATACTAGAACCTCTGAGCTTTTTTATATTGCTCTCTGTTGTGGGTTCTTTATTCTTTACTCTTTATTCTTCTTTATCTTCTGCGTGTGTTCCCTTCCATCTAAAAATGGATTTATGTTGGTCATATTACTCTGAGAAATATAAAGTGGAAAATTTCAAGGGGAGTACAAAGTCACTGAGGGCCTCGGTCGGATGGTATTTTTTGAGGGAACTTGAGGGGGGAGAAGTATTGATAGAAATAAGTTTGTTGATGCAAACTTCAAGTGTAGCATTTCCATAAATGGGGAATTATGTAGCCAAACTATTAATGATTTTTTTTACCCCAGTGAAGTCACTTTACAAGCCACAGAGTGCTTTGAATATCCATTTAGACTTTCATCATACCAAATAGAAAAAGAATGAGAAATATTTTGCCTTTGAAGCATAAACTTAACCGGAAAATCTTTGTGTGTCATTTTTTGTATATTTTATGACTAAAGAGGGAGTAGGCTGTTTGCCAGCCAAACAAAGTCTTTTTTACTTGTTTACTGCTTAATCCAATAGAAAAAAAAGTATTAATTTGATATTTTTGCCAATTTTTTCCCTAGATGAGTTTAAATCGACCAGTAGCACATATTTCTCAGTCTAACTTGAATGATCTTAGAGGTTTTGTTCATCACGTGTGTTATGAATATGTGGGTATGCGTATTGCGTACATTTAAAAAAAAAAAGAGCATTCTTAAGTTATGACAGATCCAGCAGTTGTCTCTTTTTAATGTATCGTAATTCCCCACCTGTGGTTTAGATTTATCTGTAAAAAAAAAAAAAAAAAAAGATAGTTTTCCAGCCATCATCATACAATCTTTCTTTACATTCTATAGGATTACTCGGAATCAGTTGTGTAAATGTAGTCGTTTTTAATCCTGCGAGGGCCGAAACTAATGCCTCTGACCTTCAGCACCAAGAAAGTGAGGTTAAATCACATTATAGCAAGTTTAATGAAGTGCCGATAGTCCCAGATCAGTGGGGATATTGATGTGCCTGTGGATCTGTGAGCTCTATCGGGATGACTGCATTCTCTCTAGAATCTGGTAATTCTGACTGCTCTCCCCTTTAGGAAACCGTGCAGCAGTGTTACGTGAATCAGTACTTAATCGATTAGTTCAGTTATTCAAAGATTTAGCGAGACAGTCGTTGGTAATTTTCTATTGGCTTTTGGTGTTTAGTTGGATTTTATATATTAATTCAAATAAATTACATCAAGAGTTTTTAAGGAAACATTAGATTTACTGTAAGAAGCTTCAGTTTACTAAAGTACAGTATTATGTGATTGTTGTTATTATTATTATTCTTACTTTTTGAATCCTTTCAGAATATACTGTTCAAAAGTTCTGGGGTGAGTAAAGTGCGTTTTATCGTTTTTGAATGAAGTCTGCATATATTTGATCAAAAATACAGTATAAAAAAAGTAAATTTGTGAAATATATTTACAAAATATTTTTTTTTCTTTTTAATATATTTTAAAATGTAATATATTTCTGTGACGGCAAAACTGAATTTTCAGCAGTCAATACTCCAGTCTTCAGTGTCACGTGATCCTTCAGAAATCAGTTTAATATGCTGATTAGCTGCACATGCAACATTTTTTATTATAATCAATGTTGAAAACAGTTGAGCCACTTAATATTTTTGTGAAAACCATGATAAATGTTTTTCTTTGAATAGAAAGTTCAAAAGAACAGCATTTATTTGGATTAGATTTTTTTTGTAACAATGTCTTTAATGTCATGTTTAATCAATTTAATGCATCTTTTTTATAAAATTATTAATTTTCTAAAAAGAAAATGACTCCAAACATTTAAACAGTAGTTTATATAATATTTAAAAAATTATAATAAAACTTGATCCATGCAGTCTTTAGAAATTAGATTTAAATCATTATAATGTCAAATGCAGTGCATGTGCTAAATTATGTTAATCATATTTAATTAATTTCAAAAGTTAGGTTTCAAGGTATACCGCGGTTTGGAAAAGTCACGGTTTCAAAACCTGCGGTATGCTCAGTTTTTTTACGTGTCGTCAAAGACTGAAAGTGCAGGACTCCGACAGTTGTGTGCAGCGAAGAGCGTAGCGAGTCACACGACCCCTCCCCCTCCGGTTGGTGCGAGCGGAGTCACCTGTGTGAAAAAAAAACATGAATTTGGACATTTAGGCTATCCATCTAATAGTAGCCTACCAAAATCTTATTAACAGTAGAAGTTAAATCTATAGTCTTCAAATCTGGGTACTGTCTTATGTTTTAAAATCACAAAGGGAGTTTGGTCCCATCAGGCTAACGTGACAGTCACGACTCATGCGGCTGTAAGGTTTTCTTTTTCCTTTGTTTTTACTCGCGATCTTTACAACACGCATTACATTACGTATTTCATGGCACACTCGTTTTATGCGCATTTGGAGCCACCTACTGTTGGGGGTGTATTATTGACATGTCAAAGTCTAGACCCTGAATATAAGATGACCGCGTTTTTTCACATGTATTTCCAAGAAAAAAACATTGTCTTATATTCGGGTCAATACGTTATATATCTGTCATCTTCGGTTTTCTCCCTCTTTCACCCCCGATCAAGACAGAGATCCAACTGTTTCAGTGTTGAAATAAATACTATTTGGCTTGCTACCAAGGCAGATAACATGGCTAATTAACTAACTAACGTCAGCTAGTTTCCTCCCTCATGTTACTTCACAGAGTGAGGAATAACAGTCTAAAGTACGTACTGTAGCCTACTTTTCTGCGATTTAGTACAATAATTAAATTTAGCTGGTATCACGTCTATACTTTTTAGCCTCCTGCCATTGTTTACATCTGTTCAAAATCACGCATTTAAAAAAAAACAAAAAAAACTTTGCCTCTGTTTGAGTATTGTACGGAGAGACCGTGCGTGCGTGCGTGCGTGTGTGTGTGTGTGTGTGACACTCGCGCTCTCTCTTTCCTTATGTGTGTATGTGCACACATCCTCGTACCTCACCGCTCCAAATCATAGCTCCAAACTTAATCCGGGACCACCAACGTTTACTATCCAACCTGACAGAACTGGAGAGGCTCTGCAAGGAGGAATGGCAGAGGATCCCTAAATCCAGGTGTGAAAAACTTGTTGCCTCTTTCCCAAAAAGACTCATGGCTGTATTCGATCAAAAGGGTGCTTCTACTAAATACTGAGCAAAGGGTCTGAATACTTAGGACCATGTGATATTTCAGTTTTTCTTTTTTAATAAATCTGCAAAAATGTCAACAATTCTGTGTTTTTCTGTCAATATGGGGTGCTGTGTGTACATTAATGAGGAAAAAAAATTAACTTAAATGATTTTAGCAAATGGCTGCAATATAAGAAAGAGTGAAAAATTTAAGGGGGTCTGAATACTTTCCGTACCCATTGTATATATATATATCAATTTAATGCAAACTTAATTGGTTTTAAAAAAAAACTTTGAACGGTACTGTAGATGGATACAAACTGCATCAACATTAAGATTTTGGGCAAAAATAATATAGAGGTAGGAAAGTGTATATCTTGGGTTCTGAGGCTGGTCTTTTCAAAAAAAAATTTTTTTACTTTTACCAGTTCATTGAAATGTTCATGTGGTGTGAAAATTAATTTCTACTAACTAATTAATGTAAGCTTTCAAATAATAGGAGGCCATAAAGGCTGCATGATATAATTACAAAATGCTGTTTAAAATGATGTTGTATATCATGTCACACTGCAGTATTTGTCAACATCCCAGAAGTTTTTCATGTCAATTCTCCTCCCTGTACAACAGAGGGATAGATGCACTGTCACATAATTATCCGTCCACCTATCTCACAGCAGACAGCTTGACTGCTCATTACTCAGGATCCGGAGTATGAATGCAGAACACAATAAAGCAGAAGTAGGCCTAGTTCTGCACCCCTGCTTTATTTTGTCTTTGAGAACCTTCTGCTTCTTTACACGATGTCTTGACCTCCAGCCTGGTTTCCACTTGGAGAAGACAGATGGCTGGACCGGATGGCTGGTTTGAACTGCTGCTTGGCATCACATAAACAACCTCAGCCATTTTTACAGCTTGTCAGGGCATCATCTTTGTTCCACTGCTCAGGTGATGATCACCAGGTAGGGCTGGGTGGGATGACGATGGTACATTGCAATCGCAGAAATGTCCCAACCAGTCATTTTTCAAATGCATTTATTTTCAGTCTTTTGTTTTTAACTCGTGCTATATCATGTAAAGCTGTTTTTGTACTGATGCCAGAATTATTATTCATTTGTTGTGAATAATCGCACCTTTTGGTTTGCCTCCAAGTTCTAAAATAATCCAATTGAAATGCAGTACCTGAAATGCACTGTATAATACATTTTTCACGTTGAATTTCCAGCAAAATAACTATATTGTGATTTATATGCTGTTTTGGTCATACCGCCCAACCTTACGACCAGGTTTAGTTGAAGGCACGGACATGAAGTGAGAAAATCTGGTATTTCTTTTCCTTTCAAGAGAGAGCAGAACAAATTCCTGTGTTTATCTTTTATTGTGCTTTCAGCTCCATCCAGCTCTCTTCAATTTTGTTTCTAAAATCCAAGATAAATCCTGTTTGTTTTTCTTTTAGATATTTCCAGCCTTTTTTTTCAAGTTGAGTTTTAGGGCTCCTCTTTCGCCTGAGTTTGCGATCCCGTTATTATGAACGTGTTTTTCCCAAAGTTAATTAAGAATTTCTCAAGCTGTTTTAGGAGGCCTGTGATATGTTGCAACACAAAAAATATGTAGTGCAAACGTCTTGAAAAGCTCTCAGCACCAGAGTAAAGAGGGATTGTTTGCTTAATCTATGCAACATAATATCCTGCCTCTCCCCCGCCAGGATTTAAGCAGGAAAATAAAACTGGCTGCAGTTTTATTTATAAGATTTACTTTTTTTGTTGCAGGCAGGCAGTCTCTTACCAGTCAATTAGATCTAGCAATTGATCCATAGCTTGTGCCCTGCTGGGTGGGTCAGATAATCCCTTTTATCCTCTGCGTATGTCTGCCGCAAAGACCTTTCAGGTTGTGTTTGGTTATATTAAGAATTGTAAATCTCTAGGCCAAGTTGTAGTCTTTGACCCGTGTGTCGCACAGAATCTGAAGTTCTCGTACTTCATTTCAGTTGACATGATGCTTGCATCATAACCATAGAGACCATACCATATTTGTAGTATCCAGAGGTGTAACTATGTGTCTTTCAGGAATAATATAATAATAATAATAATAATGATTATTATTATTATTATTGTGTATAATATTTATTGTAAGTACATATTTGTCTTTTTGTTTTTCCCTTTACATTACTGTTATCATTTTTATTTTTTATGTTTTCTTTGTTTCTTTCTTTCTAACTTTTAAATTTTTTTTTACTATAGATTTATGTTCTTAACGTTTTAAATGATTTATTATATTTACTTATTTGTTGTTATATTTATTAGGAAGATTTATTTGTTTTTCTTGCTTTCACTAAATTGTTTTATTCACTACAGCCTCATAAGAGTCAGTCTTTCATGAATATAGTGGATATACTGTAAATTCAGTTGTGGCTCGTTGTCACTGAATATTTCAGTATGTTTCTTCTATATCGGAAAAATTATTCCTTTGAGGACTGTTGTAACTGAAAGTCATACATTTATTTTATTTCCGAAAGCAGACTGGAACCTTTCTGAATCATTTGAAATGGTTCTGGAACCCTAGGCACTGGTGACTAGACCCTTCTAGAGGGAGTTCCTTCAGCCGAATCCTTTGTAACTTGGGAATTTGGTGTGTCTCTGACAGGGACCTATCTCATTGATCTGAGGCCATTTTTACCCAGGAGCTCAAGGACCAGCGTGAGATCTTTTTTCAGCCCACCTGTGGAGCTTCAGATCAAGGGAGTCTCTGTTTATCTCTGAATAATTAATGCTCTCCTGAATTATCCACTCCTGTCTGCAGTATACATTAGGGCTGTGTATCACCAGCAAAGTCACGATACGATACATATCACGATACAGAGACCACGATACGCATCACGATACAGGACTGCACTGAATTTCACCTCAGCAGAAATTTAGTAAAACAGCTGTTTATTAAACACTGCTTACTATAAGGTCATTTCTAACTATTGGCAGAGCAGGCAGTTGACCTCTGCATTATGAAGGGCCTCCATAACTGTACCACAGTACAATATAGGTAATGGCATAGGTTTCATGTTTAGATTGGGCACTCCCCACCAGGTACAATATTCTGATTGTTTGCGTCTTGTTTTTAAGCCCATAAATAATAATGTACTCGTTCTAATAAATTTATATTGTAATGTACTCATTCTAATATATAAATTTTTTTTTACAAAATCATATTTACATTGCTGGTTGGTTATCATTGCACAAATTAGCACACTCTCTACGATTAAAAAATAAAAATTAGAAGAGTTCTAAACTAATGCGCTGTCTTCACTGTATCTCACGCAGATCATGCTGCAGCCACACTCAGACATTCAGGAACAAACTTTTTAGCTCTGCCAAGCAATTTTATCAACTAAATATCTTAATCACTCAAGAGCTACATTATCTTTCTCAACAAGGAGCTGGTAACATCATTGTTTTTAAAGGAATTAAAGCCACAGCTTCACTGTTAATAGAGAAACGCGGCAAAACGGTGGTAATTCATACATACACAGCCTCTCTCTCTCTCTCTCTCTCTCTCTCTCTCTCTCTCTCTCTCATATAAATGAACACTTGATGAATTACACTTTTCTGATAATAGAATATTAAAATGGAGATCGCTAAACTGCAAGCTAACCGGTGTTTTCAGAAAGCAAGCGAGTTTATCCACAGTGAAGAGAGAGCACGTGCACATGGTTGCCAGGTTGACAAAGATAAGTAGCACACTTTAATAGATATTTCCGTATTGCGAAAGTGTGAAGGTCTGTTTCGGGGATTACGTCTCTTTATATCAGGCAACCCAGTTGTGTTCCTCTGCGGCCAGATTAAACCTTGTTGTAGCCTATATATTATGCTCTTATTTATTATTTTTTAGAAACCTCTGACTTTTCTGCTCAATTTGAAACGGTGTTCTTGTATTCAAATTAAGCGCGTCCACTGCTGCACACGTGCCACAATATCGATACAGGGCCAGCTGCATAGATATTCGTATCGTCAAATCTCTGTGACAATACATCGTCGTATCGATGTATTGAGCACAGCACTAGTATATAGAGCACCCAGAAGCCCAGCCACAAAGCTCCTTACATGGACTGAAATCCAAATTTATAATTTTTCTTGTACACCTTTTTTCCCCCCTTCAATGCTCTTAACACAATGCAAAGACCTTGTTTTGTATGCAGCTCCACAGCGTACTGCTTACAGCCACTCGCTTTCATTATGCTTTTTGCAAAGACCTGCACATTTAAACTATCAGCGATCTGAATTTTATTCAACCCATAGTGAGGATCTTAGCTAAAAGGAAAATTGGAATTTTATAGCTCAACAGGTAAAGCAAGTCACTGGAAACACTAAGGTTGTGGGTTCGATTAGCAGGAAGCACGTTTACTGAAAGTGTATACTTTGAATGCACTATAATACGCTTTGGGTAAAAGCGTCTAACAAATGCATGAATGTAACACGAGAATGCATGTCGGTAGTATTTAGCATGGTGTTCTGTCAATTCTCACCTACTGTGATCATGTCTGAATATACTCTCCCATCTCCATTTATACTAGTGTTTTACAGCTGATAGATTTTCTTTGATAAAAAACACATTTCCTGTGGCTCTCTTTAGGGGAAAAAAAGAGGAAAACTCATACATTTTTGCTGATAAAGCTCCCAGAGGAGCTTTGATAATGGGAGTTCACAGAGCCATTTTACTAAGAGGAATATCTGAAGCAACATTAACTTCAATTAATTACTTAGCTTAATGGTCAGAGCTTGCTTGTGGGCGTATAAAGCTGATCAATCCTCTTCACTGGACACTAGGCTGTTAAATCAGGGTATTCAGCCCCTCGCTTACTGGGCCAAGCTGGTGCTAGTAAGTCTTAGAGTTGCCATTTAACTATTCCTATTAAGATTTTATCAAGCAGGGAAAGATTTGTTCATTGTCTCCCTTATATTCTGCAGTGACATCTTTTTTGCAAGGAGTATAGGAGAAGAATTGATCCACAGAACTGATGTATGAGGTATTGTGACTCTCAGATGGTTCTGTATTAAATCCTACAAATTCATAAGAATTATTAATTGAAAAATCTGATTATTTACATCAGCCATATCTGATGATAGGTTGTTAAACCTATTCATTTCTGGGTGTTTATTTAATTTTGGAGACTTTTAGACTTGTAACTGTTTTTTTTTGTTTGTTTTTTAACACACTTTTCACACTCTGTCTAGTTTGATGAAGTCATCTACTATTACTGAACTTTTCTAATTATTTTGTACTGCAGGGATGCATTAAATTGATAAAAAATTGCATATATATATATAATGCTTAATCTCTTTATCAGACAATCCTGAAAAATGTATACAAAATTGAGCACAGCTTTTTTTAAACATTGATAATTAGAAATGTTTCTTATTGTTCACCAGTTCAGGTTTATATTAAAACCTGATCATATTAAAATGTTTTCTGAATCGTGTTTTCATCACATGAATAAATTATATTTTAAAATGTATATTAATATAGAAAACCGTATATAACTAAAAGATATAGATATGATCATTGCCATCATATAATTTTTAATTGTATTTAACATTTATTAGTATTCTATGATTGCAGTGAGAATGGTAGAAATTATTACATTTGAAGTTTTTATTTTTTATTTTTTTAAGTAAAGTCTTTTCAAGGGTAATTTAATAGCTAGCATTTTATGTATCCTAAATACAATTAAATAATATTTTTGCACAATTAGCATAATTTGAGAATGATTTTAAATTATGCACACAATTTTTTAAATTTAAAATGTAGTTTTTTTTAATATAAATGTAATTTATATTTTTGCGATGGACTTTTTTCGTAGTTCAAGATTAAAATTCTGGGTCTGAGGCGCGGTATGATATCAGTCATACATACAATTTAAATTTGCAATTTAAAAATAACTGAAAAGTTATTCAAATAAACATTGCAGGCATAGTAAAATGTTTCCAAGACAGTTTTACTGTGAACTTTATATAACAAAATAAAAATCCACAAGTTGAAGAATCACCCGTTTGTTGGTAAATCAGTGCAAACATATGGTATTTTAGTACAGATTTTATGCAGAACCACCTCTCAGCGATTGCTGGAAAAATTGACATGTCTTGAGGTGCCTAACGATTTTCACTCCTATTTTCCACATTTCAGATTTGCTTCTGTACCTGGATTTCTTGCACTGCTGTCTTTTATCTTCCTCTTCTTACAGATTCCTGCTAGATTAGCCCAGTATAGGCTTATATACGTGCAAAGTCTTATTGAGCCTGACAGTACATGCTTGTGTAGCGCAGATCTCATTTGATGTCCAGATTAGCCAAGGTCAGTTATAGACCCATGAGGATATCGGTACTGTAAAGAGCCCAGACTTGCCGGTTCAAATTACCGTAACCCATATACTGCAGCATTTCTTATCTTACATAAGGAAAACAGTGTTTAATGTCAGACTGTGATGTTGCACAGACTTGGATTTTCATTTGAAAGCCTTTCCAAGTTCTAGCAGCTAGTTACCCAGTGATCTGAAATCAGGTTCTTGTCTACAGGAGCCAGTGGGAATGCTGTGTGTTTGTGTGCTTTTGCCTGCTCATCTCTATGTAAAATGAGAGAATTAAAAAGCGTTAGTGTGGCAGAGACATGCGTCATGGGACTCACACTGCCCCCCTGTGGGTAAGTCTCAGCATGAGCTTTTGGACAAATATCAGGCTGACAAAACAAAAGGCTTAGGCAACATGCTCACAAATTGTATCCTGCTGGTTCCTGTCATCAAACTCGGTGCACAGCACTCCATCGGTTTGCTTTATTTTAGTGCTTATTCCAGCCAAATCTATTAGGATGGTGTCAAACCAATGGGTACAGATATAATGACGACGCACAGATGTTCCGACAGTAATTTGCTGCCTTGCTGGAGTATAATTCAGTGATTGAAGCCTTAAATGCAAAGCCTTAAATGAGATGTCTGTAGCCCTGCATACAAATGGTATCTCTTAAGGAAGTCATAGCCCGGTAAGTGTTCACAATGTTATTATGATTAGCTCCCAGAGGGAGGTGCTGGTTCAATCTCTTCAGCTCGTGCTCGCCTCAGACACGCATACACACAGAGTCTGCAGCAGGAGCTACAGCGTATTTGAGGGTGCCGGGCACGTATTGTCCACTCTGGGAAAGCTGCCTGTTTCCGGGCAGGTGCTGTTGGCTTCCCTGACAGCTCTGAGGAGCAACGAACAGATTAGCAAGCAGCGTAGCACATATAGATGGCTGGGCTTATGCAGGGAGGCTTCTTAAAGCCAGAAACGTTAAATGGGTCCTCTGTGCCCACAGCACAGGATGCCTGCGGTGTCGAAACGGGTAGCTTCAGGTCGAAGTAATGGGGAAAGGTGAATGCTACAACAGAAACTAACCATAACCAATTAGAAAGACCTTTATCCATGCCCCCTACCTTTCGGCACGCCCTAATCCTTTGTCACGGCCACTGCTCCAGCCTGCAGTTATCCCTACGTGGCGGTGTCAGGGCCAGATCGCCTTCGTACACCGGCACACAAAGCTGTCAGCAGTAAACAAGCTAAAACCCATCAGAAGAAGACGCGGGGGCCGTGCAAAGGAAGAGAAAGTTGGAGAGAGTCACATCTTAATGGAACTGGCAGCGGAGGGGTTTAAGCCGAAAAGGTCATTGCTCATTTTCGCCTTTCAGAGTGTCTCCGGCAAATGATCTTTGAAGTATCGTTGGCGTGTTTATTCAAGGAGATCAATTGAAACACGAAGGCGACGTCTGCGTGTTGGTGTGGTGTTTTTTTTTTTTTTTAAATGACCCATTTTATTAAGGAAGATTTTCTGCACCTTCCTTCCACCCTCTCCTATTGCTTTATTCCTCATTTGGTGGGTTTTTCACTAAGTCCTTTCTTATACCCAGTATGAGGAGGATAAACCTCTTATTGCGGCAGGAACATAATCCCTTTTGCATGCCCACAGCAAAAGTATATTACACACCAGAAGTGGAGCAGATACATCTGTGACTGTGTAGGGTACCAGGAAACTCCCACGTCCCACAATCATAGTAAAAAAAATATGCTTGAAACACTTTATTTGATCTATTCAACCCATTATCATGCAATTTAACTGGGTTTCAGAACCAGAAATGCGTAAAATCCAATATTCAGATGAATTATTTAGGGTGTTGGATGCTCAGAAATTACTAAACTGTTTGTTTGTCTGTATTTTGTTCGGAGCTGTGGTACAGTGGTTATTATGCAGCCTTGCTGCTCATGTGGACCAGGCAGGTTTCAGTCCGGCATGCATACTGATACTGTTTCTCCTCTTTCTTTTATAAAAGTTTGATCACCCAACATTGAAAATTGTGTCATCATTTACTCACCCTCATGTCGTTCCGAACATATAAACCCATTAAAATAACATTTTTGTACTTTCTGAAAGTTTAAAGTTTTGTTTGGCTAGACTTTCAATGGAGGGACAGTTATCTCATGTTTCATTAAAATAATCTTTATTTGATTTTCAAATATGAACGAACGGGTTTGGAACAGGGTTAGGTGATGTCTACCAAATTGGCATTGGACGATGTCTACAGTGAAACATCGTGATGGACGATGACATCGGGGGGTGGGGTTAGGGTTGTGCCCGAAGCGTGAAACAAATAACGCATTATATGGAGCCACTAAAAGGTTAGCCGCTTGCTAGCGGTAGCCTGTTGCATTACAGTACATGAAAGTTCACTTACCACATACACTGAGTAAGGAGAAATGTCTGATAGGACGATGGCGAATGATTTGCAGATCCTGAGCACCAATGACAAACATCTAATCTTGTCAAATGTGTGGTAAGTACTGCTGCTCCATAGTCCTTGTGATCACGAATCTCAAACGTGAAAGTAAAACGAGAGCGCGCAATCGAAAGCGCTTTCAATAGCGGCTCCCTGATACCCGAAATTTATATACAGTCGCCTATACTTACCCAACGATATAATTGTGAGAAAAAGTATTGAAATATTTTTTTATCCTCCCATCTCGTAGGCTATTTATTCCCTTTAGGGTTTCCGTTGTACACTTCATTTCCTTTCCGAACACGGAACTGGGATGAGGCAGATAGCAGGAGAGGGAGAGGGGGTGGGGGGATGAATCCCGATGTCAGCTTAACATCGTGATGTCTGTCAGCCATTGGCAATGGACGATGGCATCGTCTATCGGCCCAACCCTAGTTTGGAATGACGTGAGGATGAGCAATAGGTGACATAATTTTTACACATTTTTTTGTAAATTACCCCTTTAAAGTCCCCCCACAAATAAAAAAACAAGTAGAATTCCCAAAATGTGTAATGTTTTGGCCATAGTTCAATACGGTTTTTACCTCTATGTGAAGGAGTCATTTGAAAGGGCCTGTAAATAAACTGGCTAATTTACTTTCCAATTGGATATCTTTTAAGGGCCACCCATTTTCACTTACTGATGCTCATGGTCCAACAAGAGCTCCATCAGTTTGTTCTCCTCTGTGACAAGCCTGCCCTCCATCCCTGACAGCTCATTGATTACCGTGGTGTGCTGCCATTTTGATCGGCTCCCTGATGAATTCTCGCAGCCCTGAAATCCTCCCTCCTGAGTTTTCATTTGTCTTTATCCACCAGAGCATTACTCAGAAGGGTTACCATGAGAACATGCAAATTCCGCTGCGCACCGTTGGCTGTCACCTATCCATTTCCCTTTCTTTTGTAGCAGTAATATTCACTGATGACAAATCAGTCCACACTGATAATGGCTTAGAAAGCCTGATAATGTAAATCATTGGGAGATCAGACGTTTTGCCAATTGGTCTAGCTGATGTTTTCCTGTCCCATGATGGAGAAGAAAGCGATTCATCTTCCCAGGCTATCTGTTGCCCTTGGTTGCTATTATCGCCGAGCTATAATTTCCTGGTTTTACACATGGCTGAGTCGCTGCCCAGGATGCCTGTAATAAGATGGTAGGCAGAAATACAGAAGACATGGTGAGAAGAGAAACAGAAATAATGAGCTTAGTTCTCAAACTCTCCAGATGCAGGATAAAACAACTGAAGAAGAGTGGGGGCCGCAGCACGTCCTGATTTTTACGTCCGGGTTGAGTTTTTGGCAGTGATGCAGTGGTATAGTCATAATGTTGGATCTAGAGATTTTTGCCAGTGTAGACCGATCTCTCTAATTGTTTACTTGCTGTGAAATGGCAGTTCCTGCCGTGGGTAACCAGCAGTGATAGAGCGATATTGTCTAATTAACAGTGTTAGCTCTCCCTTGTGTCCATTCCAAAGTCTACCAACAGCATTGTCAGTGAATAATGCATAATGCATATATTCTAGTGTTGAACATTTGTAGTAAATTTGGATTAAATGTGTTAAAATCATTTAATTTTAGGGAAGATTTTTAAAAATGTTTTTGAAAGAAGTATTTTATGCTTACCAAGGCTGCATTTATTTGATAATAAATACAGTAAAATTGGTAAAATTGTCAAATGTTATTCTAATTTAAAATAACTGTTTTCCAATTTAATTTCTTCCTGTTGTAGCAAAGCTGAATTTTCAGCAGCCATTACTCTACTCTAGTGTCACATAATCCTTTAGAAATCACATGTTGATTATGAGCTCAATTAACATTCCTTACTATCATCAATGGGAAAATGGATATTTTAAATTAGAATAACATGTCACAATTTTACTATTTTTACTGTATTTTTTGATCAAATAAATGCAGCCTTGGTAAGCATAAAATAACTCTTTCAAAAACATTTTAAATCTTCCCTAAAATTAAATAATAATTTTGTGATAGTTTTTTTTCAGGATTCTTGAAGAATGGAAAGTTCTAAAGAACAGCATTTATTTGAAATAGTCTTTACTGTCACTTTTGAGTCCTTGTTGAATAAAACTTGTTTTTTTTTTTCAAAGAATTTTATATGAAGTCTATTATTATATTAGATAAAATTAAAAAATACTTAAATTACACACATACATATATATATATATATATATATATATATATATATAGGTCATATAGGTTCAATACATATATAAAAGTCAAAGTTCAATAACATCTTTGACTTTTATATATGTATTGAACCTATATGACCTTTCTCATTCCTCTGTATTCAAGCAGGAGGTGTATTTGTATACCTAGGTAGAAAATAGCTGCATGGGGATGTTTCCAAAATGGCCACCAAGTGAACTAACTTGCTCTATATGGACTTTGAGACGCCTCAGTTATCATACATTGGCCAACATTGACATCTATTGCTTAGCAAACCACACAGGGAACAACTGATATCCCAGTATGGGGAAAAAACTATTTAAGATTCCATCCAAGCGGTGCATGACCCAGTAGAATCCTTTAGGGATCTTGATATCTGAGAAACATACATTCTGTGGTTAGCTTATTAGCTTCTGTACTTTTGCTTTTTTTTAATGGCTCATTCAGGGTATGCCAAGGTTTTGACTGACACCTAAATTCTCCGGTGTAGCCAGAGGAGAGGTGAGGGATCAGCTGGATTGTTTTCCGTGGCTTAGCTTCCAATTCCCAGCTCTCCGTTTGGCAGAAGGGATCCACTTCGCCGTCAGTTAACTGTGACCATGTCTCAGGGCTCTGATCTTTTAATGCCTAGTCCCAAGAACTTTCCAGTTGGAGTCACTGATCCAAAACCGAAAGGGTTTTTTCACCGTGTTTATATAAATTGCAGCCCACAAAGCAATCATTTGAGTTGCAGGTCTTGTCAGAGGCATCATCAGTCTTTTGCTTTCGGCTGTGTGGTAGTGCACTTGGGTCTCTCTTGCCTCGAGTTGTGACTCATGAGATATATTAACAGAAGGTGAACATTGCAGCTCCTCTCAATATGGTTTATTTCCTCAATCAGCTTTGGGAATGAGCTGCACATTTGCCAGTTAATGGGAAGAATGAAGGAGTTTGCTGGTTAGTGCAAAGCCGTGGGTGCTTATCACGGCACACAGTGTAGATGCTCGTGGAAATAATGATGTTTCAGCTATATATTTAGTGTATATTTGTTATAAATGAGATTTATTTAGTTAAATGTGCTGCCTGAGATATCTTTTACAGTCTCTCTCTCTCTCTCTCTCTCTCTCTTTCTCTCTTTCCCTTCAGTTGAAATGAAGGGCATTAAGCCCTTTAATGGACTGCAGAGTGACACAAACATTACCCATAAGGCCACTCCCGACATAAAAAGCAGCTACTTTGTAAAAAAAATATGTAAATCTCTCTCAAGTTTTTACAGCTCAAAAGCTTGTTAGAATGAGCTGAATGAAGAACAAATATATGCAAATTGTGCCAAAAAACCTTGAAAGGACATTATTTTATAGCACAGATGCATCTTTGTCTGATTAGTATGTTTATACAAACGTGTTAGTTCAGTGTCGCCTTTGAATAATTAAATGGGTGGAATTAATTTAATTGATTAATACAGCAGAAGTGAATTTAGTTCATATTTATGGTTGCAAATCTCTCAGAAATGTGGTTGCATTTTTAATCACTGCGTATGGCACATCCGAACTGAATCTTGTTGAAAGTTTTATGCGGAAGCTAAATATGTCCTAAAGACCCCATAAAGTGAGGTATATTTTCAGTGTAGGAAGAGGAAATGAAACTAATCTCCCCATGTTTATTTTGGCCCCAGAAAGAAAATTGTGTGGCACAGCAAACAGGATTTGTCCTTCGTTTCCCATCATATCTCAGCAAAAGTGTGTTTGTCAAGGAGCTGTAGGCTTACGTGGAGAGCACCTTTACAATGCAACACCACCTTACCTGTCCTCTTTCTTTGAGTCAGCTAGGCAGGGGTCCAGTCTCCCTGACCACACATGCCAGTTCCCCCTAACCTTTCCTCGCTCACAGTCGTGCACCACGCACACAACTCCCTTCACAGCAAGACACTGAAGTGCACTCATCACTTTGCCAAGTGCACTTTATCAGTGTGTCGGCCCGGAAATCAAAGGCAGGTCATTTGTCCTAAGGCTGCACATGTTTACTTTGAGTTGTTGCTCTCGCACCCACCCACACAAAAACTATACTGAAATTCAAGCAACCGATGTACTCCCGGTTCAGTCAGAGAGGCGATTAGGCCTTGCTTCAGTGGCAGTGTTTGAAGAGGGAGGAAATGATCATTTGTGCACATCCTGAAGGGGTAGACTAGTAGAGATACAACAACAGATAAAAACCAATAAATTCTTCAATGAATTTGACATGACTTCAGTGGCAGTGTTTGAAGAGGGAGGAAATGATCATTTGTGCACATCCTGAAGGGGTAGACTAGTAGAGATACAACAACAGATAAAAACCAGATAAATCCTTCAATGAATTTTACATGAACCATATACTGTTTTTCATTGAAAACTCAAGAAAGTTTTCTTTTTAGGCTTTGTAAAGTTTTTTTTTAATAATTTTTTTTTTTTAAATGTGTAGTTTGTATAACTGAAAATTATACATTTATATTATAAAAAAATATATTAGTTATATTACTAAGTATTAGTTTGATACTTCATTACTTTTTGTAATCATATGAAAACTGATAATAAACAAAATGTTAAACTTCATAATCCTCCTTATCAAATGCTGTTACTTACGCAATGTGTTTTGAAAGTTCAGGGTCGGTGAGTTTTCAATGAAGTCCTTTATTCTTATTTGATCAAAAAAATACAGCAAAAACAGTAATATTGTGAAATATTATTGGAATTAAATTTTTACTTTTTTTTTATTTTAATATATTTTAAAATGTCATTTGGCAAAGCTGAATTTTCAGCATCATTACTCCAGTCGTCAGTGTCACATGATCCCTCAGAAATCATTCTAATATGCTGATTTGATGCTTAAGAAACATTTCTTCTTATCAATTTAGAAAACATTTGTCCTTTTTAATAATTGATCAGGATTCTTTGAATAGAAAGTTAAAAAGAACAGCATTTTCTTGAAATATTTTTTTTGTAACAATGTAAAACTGACCTTTTGGTCTATTTAATGTATCCTTGCTGAATAAAAGAATGAAGTACTTTCAAAAGAAAAAGAAAAGAAAATCTTACCGACTCCAAACTTTGAACGCAAGTGTATTTTTTGAGCTCTCACATTTCTGAAAAAAATGCATGTCTACTTTGTGGTCAAAGAAAGGCATAGCATTTCAATAATATTTGCCTACTGGCTTTCGATTAGATCAGAGAAATATATTGAAGGAGTCTGAAGGGAAAATATGAGGGTCATTAAAACATTACTCTTATTATTAAATACTTGTATATCATTGGGGTCTCTGGGACCCCAAATATAACAATAGCAAGTCACTCTCAAAATGAGTGTTCAAAGTGCATCTTCCTCTGATGTTATGAGACTGCTGGATTATTGCTGCTTTTCTCAGCTCTGCATATCCTCAATATTGAAATCCCTCATATTCGGCAGAGTCAGGGGCTAAAGTGAGTGTTTGATACCACAGCCAATTTTCTATATTCATTATGTCCTGCTATGTATTTTAAATTATGTCCCTAGAAATGCACAAGTGGGAGTAGTCTTGAAAACAGCAGTCTTTCATTGCAAAAGGGCCTGGCATATATATATATAGGAGTCAGAATATTTTAGCGATATCATAGAGGTAGGCATGGAGCTGTTAGCAGCTGCCCAGCAGCGTCCTAGCAACAACTTTGAACACATTAGCGGCTACCTAGCAGCCATTCAGGACACCTTACTAAGAAAGTCAGTACAACTCCAATGTCATGCCGGTGAGTTGTGCGTTGCTCGTATGTATAAATCTGGATGCTTTTTTTGTGAAATTTTTCTTTTTAGTGTTTGGGTAAACATGCATCCTCTTCATGTAAGAGCGCATCTGACGGCAACAGCATGACTAGACTAATAGTCTCTCTGATGCTGTTATGAAAGATTGCTAAACTTTGCAGGCAGCTCGTTAATAGTCTCTGAAGTCGTGATATTTTCTGCCTCACCATCTGTGGTATTTTCTTCTCTCTCTCTTTTTTCCTTAGCTCTCCTTCCTGTCAATAATGTCACTTAGTGTTCTGGAGGTGATTTGTCCTGGAGACATTCAGTGGTTTAATACTGACTAAGCAAGAAAAACTCTCAGAATACCAGACCAGACCAGGACGTGACAAGATTTCACTCCTGGTTCATTTTGCCGTCGACAGGCGTCGCAGTTTCCATTTCTCATGGCGTACTTTAGATTGTAACACAGTGAAATTTATTATATCCATTAAACACGCTCTATAACTCGGGTCGTTTAGTCTATCTCTCCTGGTTTGCGATTGGTTTGAGCCAATCAAAAGTCAGACACCAAAATGTCTTTAGAACTGTTTATCTGGGGTGAAAAACCCATTATATATGTGCATGCAGATTTAAGAATTAACACATGCCAAAAACCAAATGCATTAAAAATTTTACTTTCTTGATTAAATAAAACAGTTTCTCACTGATGATCAATAATTTTATTAGGAAATGCAATATTGCATGGTAAGTCAAGCTATTAAAATAATAATGTGCTCCTCTCTGATTTAAGTGGTTTGCACAACTTAACACTTTACAAAAATGTTTTGTTTTGTTAGCTAACATTAGTCAATGCATTAGGTATTGTGAGCTAACAATAAAAAACATTTATCAATCTAGTTTAATGGTATTTTTTAAAAATAAGTTGTTGGTTATTGTTAATGCATGTTTCTTCATTATACATTAATAAAAAAATATACAACTTAAAATGTATTGGTGTATGTGGAAATTAACATTTAGCATCATTAAAAATACTGTAAAAGTTTTGTTGCTTGGTAATTCATAATATTTGGTATTAACTAATGTAATTGAATTTAACCTTATTACGTGTAATCTGTGGTTCAAACAAAAGGCATAGAGTCTACTAAAGAAAACATTTGACAAGGCTTTGTGTTCATACCCTTTTTAATTTTAAAAATTAATCATGTTGTGATACCTGTGTGTAATATACAAAAACAAATATATGAGGAATATAATTATAATGTATCATTTATTGTTTGTTTGTTTGTTTTACAGAGAGACAGTATATGATCCATACATTTAAAAACGTGTGAACAGGATCCATAGTCAAAATGCAAGCAAATCAATTTAGGAATAATATGCAAGCACGCTAAATAATCCCATTGTCATGGGCACAAAAATATATATTGTTTATAAAAATTATGCAAAATACAATTTCATGGCTAGTAAGAATATTTATGGCCTACTGTTGGCAAAAACACAATTTTAGACCCTGTGTGTGTTTTTGCACTGCGCTCCATTTGGATCTCTCAGTAGGGGGGGTTGTCTCTGAGGTTGGCCGCCCCTCTCAGTGAAAACATGCACCCGCTGGCCTGACGAGCACAGGGATGTAATGAGTCTTCCAGACACGCTGTTTTCTGCTTTGTTACCATCCTTCCTCACTCGTGATTCATAGCCTTTTGTTTGCAACTGCCACAAAACGGCAAACAAGCCCTGCTTGCAGCATTTTGTTTTAGCCATTTTGTTGTTTAAACACCCCCTGCATGCAGCCCATATGTCATGATATCCACCTCTCCACAACATTTTCACTTGCCTTTCTGCTGCTTTTTCCGCTCACTCCCTCATTCGCCCTGTCTTTTTGCATCCCCCTCCCATATTCCTCACTTCTCTTGTCTCCACAAGCCTCGGTAGAGTGAGAGCACATGTGGGGGTGGGGAGGAATCACAGCTGAATTAGTTGTGTCTCTCTGATTGGCTGAGTGGCCGGGTATTGTGAATAAGGGGGGTGGGAGAAAGCGCGGAGCGGGCGGCATTTGTTTATTACATATTTCCCCCCCTTTCCCTTACGTTATCACGGCAACGGCTCCTCCTGTACAAACATAAAATAGACAGTGGAGGGGGAAGTATCAGGCTCACTGTATAAAGGGGAGGGGTGTGTGTGTGTGTGTGTTTGTATATATGTGTGTGTGTGTGTCTGCCTGAGAAAGAGAGCCATTTAATTTGTGGAGTGAACAGGGATATGCGTCAGTTCGTCCGTCGTATCCAAGACACTGCCGATGCCGCGTCCACAATCTGCTCAACGTCACTGTTTCATCTGGCGAGAGAAGAGAAGAAGACCAGAACCACCAGAAGAGAGGGACAGGCAGAGAACGAGAGAAAAGCGAGGCAGTGTTGGTGCACTGATGCCTGTGTGTGCGTGTATTTGAGCATGTCTGTGTGGGGCTGCCGGCAGTCCGCTGCTCCTTAGTTACTCTGGCTTCTTGCTGCTGCTGTACATCCTTCATCCTGTCTGCCTCTGACACCATGATTTTTTGTAATCACTTAGGCGAATACAAGAAGGACGAACTCCTGGAAGCTGCGAGGTGAGTACATGCCTTCTCAACCTTTCCTCCACTCATTTCCCACTCTCCCATGATTCCGTTCTCTTCCTCCCTCCCTTGTACTGTTTCCATAGTCACTGTTTTTCTTTTTTCTGTGCACATGGATGTGAATTAAGGCATGTGTCGGAGAAGGTGCTATCAGGGCTGGTGATGTCTGACTCAATAGATGTGTTTTCATACGTGCATGTGATGGCCTGCAGGAGCCTGTTATCTGCACAGAGGACAGCCTGAAAGTTTCCATATAGCAGCATGCCATGGGCAGAAAACTATATTCCATGTGGTGAATTCGGTTTTCCAAGTGCTGCAGGTGAAACCAGAGGAAGAGGATGCGAAGGAGACGCAGAACTTCACGTCCTACTTGTTGTCCAATTTCACCAAACACCTGATTGTCACCATGGGACACATTGCCATGGAGAAACAACCCTGCCTCTGGAAACATCTGATGAGCCTGCAATCCCAGCAGTCACTGCCTTTGTCATAGAGAAAAGATGTTCCTTTTCGTACTCTGGTCTACCGCTCCATTGGTTTTGCCCTCCTTTTTATACTCCTGCCTTCAGGCACAGCCCGCAGCATGGATACAAATCAGGACTCTTGTTGTTTTAATGATCAAGAGAGAAAGGAACTACAAAGGCCTTGTAATTCTCTCCACTGTTAGGAAGAAAGATCATTAGGAACACATACGATCACAGGGGCTTCACTGTTGTGGAATTAAGTTGATCTCGGTCCCCCTCTCCTGAAGACAGCACGAGTAACCCTATGAATTGAGAATTGTTTGTAGAGACTTGCGGAATGGAAGATGGATGAAGCCGATAGACACACAAACAATTCGCTAGAAAGTCAGGTTTGACTTATGGCCTGCTCTCCTCTTAGTGGTAATCTCCCGAAAACCAGGATGCATCTTCAAACCCATCAAGAAGATTGATGACACCCTCCCTTTTCTCAGCCTCTCTTCCCAGTTGTAGTCTCCCAACCAGTCCTATTTTGCCATGTCGGCGGCAGAGTGTGCAGTTAAATGAAGGATCTTGTGTTGTTCACTGAAGCCAGTTAACTGTAGTTACTGGCAAGTGGAGACCAGAGCAACTGGAGAGGAACAAACTGTTTTTGCAGGAAAAGAGGGAAAATTCCTCTATGGCAGGAAAAAGTAGACACAAGTCTGTTTCTGCATACTTGCAAGAACCTGACAGTTTCCAAAGATGGAAAACTTGATGTTCCACTACATTGTTTGGCAGCTGATATGTCTCTTTGCCATTGTTCACTTTTTGATTAACGTGGCATCAGGCCCATCTTTGGCCCAAGATGGCACAAGGTTTTGGCCGTAGCTGTTGCAGGCCTGGTATATCTAACACTGTCATACTTGGTCACGCTCGGGCTGCTGGCGAGACATAAAGGAATCACTGGCAAGTGCTGATGAGCCAAACCTCTCCAGGCCACGGCTCAGTCCAGTTACAGTGAAAACTTTATATAGGGTATCTGCAAGTGCTACTCCTAGGCATGTGATAAATGTATATTGAAGTTACAGTGTCGGTTACTTTGTTCCTTGAAGCAAACCTCTGATAGATGCTGCTCATCTTATGTGCTCCTCCTCTTTTGACTATGGCTTTCATTCAGCCATCTCTCCTTTTACCCTTCACTCCTCATCTTTTCTATGAAATTCACTGTGTTAGCTTGTTCTTTTTTTTTTTTGCTGTTCCCTCTTGTTCTTTAAAAAACTGCTGCTTTGCTTCAGGAGCGGAAATGAAGAGAAGCTCATGGCCCTGCTCACGCCATTAAATGTCAACTGCCATGCCAGCGACGGTCGTAAGGTAAGCACATTCACTGCACCATAAACATTTGACCACTGTTGGTGAAAACTCCATAGAACTGTTAATTTTCTCCATCTGACAAACTTCCAAAATGGAGTCAAGGTAGATCCCATATTTAACTGAATTAATTTAATAAACATCTCTCGGCAGAGTTAATGACCCTAGTCTCAGTCAACTTCTGTCCAGGGTTATTATACTGTAATTTAAAATTCTTAATATAGTTGTATTTCGGTTTTAGTTTTTGTTAGTTTTCACTCATTGTTAGTTTTTCTTCTCCAGTGTTTTCTACTTTCAGTTCATTTTAGGCTTAGTTTATCTAGTCTAATGGCATTTTCATGTTTAATGTAAAGGGTTTATAGTATAGCATGTATCAAAAACTAATACCTAAAAATTACTTTGTTCTGTGGTCAGTTTTGCAATCTTGAAAATGTGTTTGAATTCAGTTTTTCCCAGTTGTATTAGTATATATATTTCAGTCAACAAGAAAATTTTATTTAGTTTTTGTTTCATTTTCATTTATGACACTAACACCACTTTTGTCCTGGAAATTATTGTTCCAACCAAAATATAAATTGATTCAAGTCAGCTATTGAGACATTGCCTTCATTTGCATATTTAATTAAATATGGTATCTACCAGGCTTCATTGTGAGAAATGCAGCATTGTTCACTTCACCTTGCATTCAATGAGCTTATTTGCAGTTGAAAATAAGTTTAATATATTTCATCATCATTGGGTTTAAAGCTGAAGCTAAGGAGCATCACTCTGAATTTTTATTTAATTGCTTTATATTTAATCAAGTACATCACTCAAGTAATTTATGTGGAACTGCCATTTAATTAGACTAGTTTTTGCTGTCGTTGTTGCACATGAAATTCAGGGCTCAACATTTCACTTATCAGAGAGTTTTAGGTTCAGAGAAATATTGCTTGTATTGGGTTCCAAGATTAAAGCAAACCCTCAAGTTTCTACTGCGATTTACTTGCAGCAAGAGTACTAGCCTACACTTCACTCTGTGTTTTCTGAATTGTAATGCGTTACACTACTTTTGAGTTACTTTAACCTAAATATCCACTGAAGTATTATAAAATGCCAAAATGTAGTTTATTGCTGCTCATTCTACATCCAGTGGAGGGTAATGTGGTAGGTATACATATCATAAAATTATCAAATCATATTTAGATACCGGTATAAAGGTCTACATTAATGTTACGTTGTAGTTTAGGTTAAACACAGATAAGCACAAACCGCATTATTACATTCATAAATAACACCGGTAAATAAAGCGAAATGTTATAATGTACAAACTAGGGATGTCAATTTTCGATCATTTCCATGATCGATCGTCGTTTAAATTAACAATCAATTAATCGATTAATCGTTAACCTTAATGCTGCAAAATGCGTCTATGCAGCCCGGCATGACAGGATGTGCAAAAGTTACTCCAAAAAAACCCTGCTTTCTCACCCGATTTAAAGGGGTTTTAGTCTGAATAAAATGCCTAGTAGCAGGATTGTAAAATCAATAGATGTGATTGTGATCATTTGATAAAATGAAGAGAGCTCGTTTGGGATAATTTTACTTTGTTGACTGTTTCCTGTCCCGACACGGAGACCGCTGAACGCGCCTCTTTAAATGGTTTCGTGGTGCTCGTTGTTGTATTGTAAAACACTATTGCAATGTTTTCAACTGATATTGTGGCATTTAAAATAAAATGATCCCAAACGTAACTGGCGCGTGTGGCTGTGCTGCGCAGTCAGTGAACTGCTTCCATCGGCGCTGCTGCAGCAAAACACACTGTTGCTCACATGAAACATTATTATGTGAGTATTATGACCAGCACTTAATTTGATCCTGCTGGATCCTCTTCCGGAAAATGTCAGATTTTAAATTGTTGCATTCCGGTAGGCCTATTTGTTTTTAAAAATCCGGCATGCTGGATAATGCATACAGTGCATTAGATCGTGACAGTGGATGCTTGCGTGCATACGAGACGGAGAGAGTGCGGGTTTGGCTAAATGCATTTGGAGGTTATTACTCATGTCTCATTCAGCACAAATCCAAATGTTTCCATATTCGCAATGTATTTGAATGTTAAACTATTATTTATAATGTAAACTAGGCTTGTACTTTACACCCATTCGCATATAGATGGAAAAGATCATCCTCTTCACATGAGCAAAAACGTCCTTGGCATAACAGCAGAGTGAACCGGTATATTACGGTCTATTTAAACTGACCAGTGTAACCTTTTTATATGTTTGGTTGACACTTGACAGTATTTTATTTTGACAAAAAAAAGACTGCGATGTAAGTTGGAATTGCTAGAATATGTGGGGTGTGTGCGCGAGAGGTGCCGGCGCGATCGAACAGCTGAAACATAAAAAAACTTGTTTATGGAGTTTTGTGTTGTTTCTATTTTAATGTACGTTTAAAGTTTAAATCACATTAAAAGCTTAATTTGTAATTATGAGTGAATGATGATGCATTTATATACCGTCACCGTCACTCACAGCCGCTCGCACGTGTTTTGCGCATGAGCCGCACGCAGCCCAAAATTAAACGACTTAATCGACCATCAATAGCTTTAATCGATTGCATCTCTTATCGACAATTAATCGATCATCAATTAATCGTTGACATCCCTAGTACAAACAATAAACACAATACATAGCCTATAGGCTATTTTGAACGGTTTCAGAAGAAAACAAGAATGAAAAATATAAGTTGCTAAACAAGCCAAAACGAATTAGGCTAATTCAATGCAAAACCGAAAGCAAATGGCGTTCTCGCGCAGCCTACCTCTCTCATTCGGCATTAATCCAATTAAATGTGTCCATCATAGGCGGAGCGTGTGTAAGGCTGGGGAAGGCTATAAGCCCTGGCCATGGGGACTTGGGGCAAAAATGGCACTAAATTGGACAAAAATGCCCCTGTACAAACAAATAAAATATATTACATCTGTTGCTAACAAAGTGAAAATGAATAGACTGTGTCGATTGTGGCATTAAATTAAGATCCGATCATATTGCACCGTATTTCATTTTAGGTGTTTTTAAAGTGTTGCGCTTTTAAACCATTCACACACAATTCTGTTGAGCTTAGGAATGCAATGTCCAATCAGAGGCGTTCAGTTGAGTCATCGCTGAAACTCATCAGTTTTGTTGAGTGCATGCGCGTTCTCTGACTGAATTCCGGACTCTTGCGAATTCTCTCATCATAAACAAACAACAAAGCGCAGATGTACGTACAATGGGCCTCATTCATGAAACACGAGCAGAATAAATGTTTGTGTAAATCATTCGTAAAGCTGTTCTGCCATAAATTTTCGGATTCATGAAAGTGTTCGTATTTTCAAAATGTTAGTTGGTACCAAAGAAATGTACACCTGCTCCCTGCCATGCGTAAATGGTGCGTAAAGCGTTCTATGTTCTTTTTGGCAAACTGATGACACCATTATGATGGCAGTGCATCAAAATTCATTGTAGAAGTTTGTTTGCGTCTGTTTTTTTTGAGGGGGGGTTGTAGCTGAGAGTTGATAAACTGTTTAGCTTTGGGTAAAACGCCGCGCTTGTCACTCACTTTTTACCCAGCCGTCCAATCAGTGGATAAGAGGCGGGACAAATACTACACCGACCAATCATCCTACTTGTACAACAACTTAACAACAATAGAGAAGTTAACATGGCTGGTTACTGCATTTTTATATTTAGTAATATTCTTCAAAATGTACTGTCGTGGATATTCCACATCATAGCAACCAAATCGACAGCTGGAAAAATGCTGCGCCACCAGCTGGTCGTTTTAAGAAGAGTGCCTGACATTTTTCAGCAGGCTAAAAACACTTTGGTGGACACACTTTATTTAATATTTGTTGTTAGGCATATGGCCTATTAGTCTTTTTTGCATTTATGCAATATACTGGAGCCAAACCTGAGAAAGTATACCAGAATATTCCACTGCGTTCCTGGACACGCAATTTGCGTAGCTGTAATTATAGGCAGGGATTACGGTAATTGTGAATGAGTGTGCACGAGCGCCCTATTTACGAATTATTGGAATTCATTAACATAGCCATGTTTAACTATCAAATCGGACGTTTACGAAGCGTTTGTGAATCCGGGGGAGAGTTTTCAGAAAGGTCCGTTTTACGTGCAAATTACTCAGAATTTACTCCTATTTATGAATGTTTCATGAATGAGGCCCATTGTAAGTAAGAGATTAATTTCACAGTGTATACCGCTTCAGTGTTTAACGGTATTTTTATTTTTTTGAGACCGCTTAAACTCGGGATAGATCAAAGTTAGTGATAATGTCACTTTCTATAGCCTATATAATTTATTCGCTGTTTGAATAGCCGTGGAAAAGAAAACGTTATAAATATCAATTTCTAATGTTTTTATTAAATTGTAATCCCGTTAAATACAAATTCAGTTCCATTAAACAGGTTTTATTAGTCTACATGACACCCTGGTTCTTGCCTAAAAAGACGGGTTTATGATGTGTAATACATTTGGCTGCTTTTAGCCATACCCTGGAGTTGGTTCACCCTCCACCTGGTGTCCATATTTGCAATGTATTTGAATACTAAACTATTATTTATTATGTAAACCAGGCTTACTTAACTCACTTAAAAAACATCCTCGACACGAGCAAATGTGTGTTTGGCCCGAGCTCAGGCTGAACGGCACGGATTGTACTACGCAGTATGCAATATTTAAATTAACCAGTGTATCTATATGTTTGCTTGACTGTATTTTATTCTGATAATGAACAGGCTACAACGTTTGCAATGCTGTATGTGTGTGCGCGTGAGGCGCCGGCGCGATCGAACCGCAGAAACAAACAACAACAAAAATACTCCGTCATTTTTGGTCATACAGATCATTCGAAACTGCAATGCGTTTACTTTTATTACTTTTATTTCTGTCATCTCGGTTTCCTTTCCGTGGACTTTAGTAGAGCGCCGCGCCACACAAATAGCCTATGAACCAAACTCAGCAGCATATCTCTGTCTTTTCCTTTCGTTTTGTTAATCTTTTAATTAGACTATTTAAGTCAAATATTTAGCATATTCATTCATTTTATACATAGACTATGATTTAATAAAAACAGTTTTTGTTATGTTTAGTTAAACTTAATTTTTGTTGCTTGTCTGCTTTTTTTCCTCTTCTACGACCCCGCAGCTCTCTCCGATAGCTTAGTGTTAGTTGCACCAGTCCAGGTTTTTCCAGGTTTTACTCGTGCTATTTCTCCATGTTGAGAGTTTGGTGTCGCACATATTGCACCTGACTGTGCATTCTTATCATTTTCTCCGATGAACTGAAAATAACAGGAGTGTGTCCATCTCCCAAAATGTAGAATCCTTCTCTGCAGTCATCTCAACCATCTAATTCCAGCAACAGGAAATAGACAAACTATTTTACCCACGGAATTTTTTTCTCTGGTGCTGTTTTGCGGTGTTGGTAAATTCAGCACTTAATTTTGAGTTAAAATATGTTGTTGTAGCTTGCATTACTGAGATTGTAACGAGTAATAATATTACCCAAATGTTATTAGTAATGCGTTATGTTACTGCGTTACAGCAAAAAGTAATATACTACTGTAATATTATTACGTTTGTAATGCGTTACTCCCAACATTGCTACTGAAAAGTGTTTAACAAAGATTGGTGCATTATTACATAATTATTCTCTTATTTAAGCTATTTGCTTTTCATTTTGAATGTGGCAGTAATCATTTTAGATTGCCAATGCAGCATATATAAGCACTCTGAAGGACGCTGTGATGATTTGCCAGTTGTTTTTTCTCAGTGCTGGTCGGGATTAACAAATCACTGTCACTTGTGATTACAAGCCAAGACATTTTATTAAATCATTTTAAAGAAATTGCAGGATGGATTAATTTTTGTATGTCAGGTACCAATCCTCTAATTTCATAGATACTTTTAATACTTTATAGCGTATAAATGTCTCCAGATTTGAATACAACTTAACATAGGATTTGTCTTTATTTTTTTTATGTATTATGCATCAGTGTAATGCTTAAAAAAATAACACAAACACAATCCTAAAATGTCTAACTGCAGTTACATACATGGTTGTATTAGAATGTGTTGCATTTACACATTTATCAGTGTGTATGAACAAATCTGATTTGAGATTTTACTTGTTTCTAGTTTCCTTGAATAGATTGCAATTGATGTCCAGACAGTGGACCAGCAGAGTGCCGTTCGACTCCTGAACATTTTAATGCAGTGCAGATCTGCATGCATAAAAATGTCTGCCATTTATTTTGCAACATTTATAAAACATTGTCCTTTTGATCAGAATGTTGGCCATTTCACATTGCGCTAAGCATTCTTGTTTTTTTTCTCTCTTTAAAACAGCCTAGATTGAAATTCATCCCTGAACTTGTTTAACAAGGTCTCTGTTCATCTTAAAACAGGTGAGTGGAGGTAAAGGCTCACTGAGGATGTACCTGAGATTGGCTTTTATCGAAGTCTGATGCTCGTCACCTTCGTCATTTCAGAGAGCGTTTCTGTGTGAGATGCCGTCATTAGTAAAGGGATTACAGTATTTAGATGTATCTGATCTGCACCCTCTCGAATTAATCTCAATGGATTCAACCCACTCAGAGAATAGATTGGCATTGGATTTCGGGTTTAATAGATTTTGGTTCATGATGCATAAGAATTTTACAATCACCACGATGATGCTTATTCCAACACAAAGAGCTGGCGTGTGCATTATGTCTGGTATAATCTTTAGCTCTTTTGGACTTAATGAAAAAATGCTCTTTCTAGGTCCATCTGCTTTAGTTGGCTGTTTTGCTCTCCCAGACTTTATGGGTGTATAAAGCTCAGTCTAAGCTAGTGTCAATAGCGGCTTCTGCCTGAATCGCGGAGATGCCACTCTGCTGCCTTTTGTTGCTTTCTTTGCCTCTGAATGCAACCCTTGGTGCACTCACTACTTCATCAGATATAGAGAGACACTGCAGGAAGAATAGAGCATGTCCGGTTGCAAAGCTCAAATCCTTTGTTTGTTTGATGTAAGCAGAGGATACCTTCTTCTGTAGATCCACTGAGAGATGTTTGTCTATTGTCTGTTTACCTGGTTTTATTCCTCCCTGCTATACAATGAAGAGAAATACCTTGGAAGTGTGTTATTTAGAGCTCTGTCCCTTTAATTTCATAGCCAATTTCATCCACCTGATACTCTAGTCTTAACCTTGAAAAGTGATTTGACTTACAGCGACAGCCAGCGCTGTTTAGAGACAGAGCCTTCCTCCACAAAACACCCCTGTCCTATAACGCTGAGCAGATTTCAGCTGGACCCCCGTCAAACCCCCATATGGTTGAATTATGTATTCTGCGCTCAAACAGAGAAGCACTTCCTTGGTCTTCTGTCCACACATCTCTGTGCCAAACAGTGTGTTGTGGTTATACTCGATGTTCTGTAATAACTGGGGGTGTATCGGTTCAGATTTTTCACGGTTTGGTTTGTATTATGTTTTAGATCAGTAAATACTTCAGATGTTGTGGTTAAGGGTACCAGTTAGGTTCATTTGAAGCTGCGCACTATAACTTCATATTTTAGAACACCCAATACTAAAATTATTCTCCACATTTATTTTTCACAAAGCCCCTTTTATTATACCTTTACATGCATTAAGCCATATGTTGATTATAGTAAAAATAACATCTCCCCTCCTCTCTCTCTCTCTCTCTCTCTCTAAAAAAAAAAAAATCAATAGTAAATGCATATTTTTCTGATGGAAATTATTTTAGCATTTTATTTATATGTACCAAGTAACAAAATATTAAGTGTTAAAATATGTGTCTGTCTATCTATCTATCTATCTATCTATCTATCTATCTATCTATCTATCTATCTATCTATCTATCTATCTATCTATCGATCATACATATATTAATATATATATATATATATATATATATATATATATATATGGTGTTACACTTTATTTTATTTTTATTTATTTTTTAACCATGTTACCTCACTAACATAATATTAGGCATCTTTCACTGATATTTATTGCTTTTTGTTGCAGTTACCCAACTTAAATGTTTACAATGAACAAAAGATTTAATGAACTTTGTTCACCTCGTGAAAGTGTGGGATGTTTGTGTTGATAACACTGTCCTCAATGCTGCGTTTTCATTTTACAGTCGCTTCATGCTGCACAATCAGTCAAGCAGGTTGGATTATTTATTTTTATTTATTTTTTTGCTTTTATTGAGAATAGACACATGACCCTTGTGTTGTCTGTAAGTGAAAACACCATATGCTGGTGAGGGAGGTCCACCAGGTCCGCTGCAGCATATTGTCCATACTTACACTACAGGTGCTTCACCACAGTTGTCTTGCATAGTGCTGTGATATTCAGACTGGAGCATGATAATGCTCACTGAGCCTTAAGTAGCCAAGATATCTCCATTCAAAATGATATCTTCCGCTCCACTCTACTACCAGATACGAGCAACTTCTGCATGGATGGCAATGGCTTGACGCACTTTCACCCGCTCTCCATTACAAGTGAACCACTTTTAATTTCGTAATTATATGTTTGCCTCAGTGGCCAGTCTGGCCATCACGCTCTGAGCCCTGGATGCTGTAACAGATGGCCTTGGGCCCTCAATTTATTGCTTGCTGTTTTCCACACACTTCACCTCTCTGGGGATTTTAGATTATACAGGACACATCATTCATAAAATTATATTGATTTTAGTTGTTGTGTTTTTCCCTTCCTGTGTTCCCTTGCAGAAACCAAGCACATGAAACTATTGTGTAGAATAAGGTTGTCACGACAGCAGTATTTCAGTAGTCGATACGAATACAAGTGATTTTCTCAAGGTACTAATTTCAAGGCTACAGCAATGTTCAGTAGCAATTATGAAACTGCACTGCTTTTACATAATTGCTTAAACTGCAATTATGAAAAAACACTACTTTTAATTATTAAAGTTAAATATTAATAACATAGTAAATGAACAGCTTTCAAATATTTCTTAAGTAAACATTGCTTCAAGTAAATACAGCTCTGATAAATGTTATTTTACAATTCACTTTTTATTGTCATATCTCTTTACATTTTTGCTTCATTTGAATCTATTTTTATATTTCACTTAATTCTAATCAAATTGTTTCTCTTGTCTATGTACATTTGAACCATTCTAATCAATTTGTTTAAACAATTCTACACAATTTAAATAATTTTTTGTCCTATCTATTTACATTTTTGAGAATTTATAAAATTGTAAAACGCATATCAATACTAGATTTTGATATCCGTAGTATAAAGTACAACTTGCTTTTTAGCAGGCAAGTCTGAAACAGAATGGTAATGTGCTGTGTTTGGTTATCCTTCCACATCTATTAAGTATAACAGCATGAACCTAGAGGCTTCTGCCATTTCCAACATCTGTCCTAATGAGAGGTAGTGATGAGGGAGCATGCAAGCCTCGCCACTGGTTCAATCTCATCTCAGCTTTTGCCACACAGACCGACATCTCTCTCGGCACCCTGCAAATTACCTCGCATTCATCTTTCCCATGTATTACTGTTGTTAGTGTTTTGATGCTGACCAATTTTAGTAGCTTCAAAGTTGTACCAACAGTGATATATTGAAAGCTTGTCTCTGGTCTCCTGCTGGGAAATTAGGGCTTCCTGTATTCTTATTTCAAAGGCCGTCTCATCATGCGCTGTGATTTCTTTTGCGGTGCTAAATATATGCAGCACTGTGTGCTCACCACGCTACACTGAATCAAGATCACGGCAAAATCAATGATTTTTGCAAATGTTAAAGCCTGTCCTCATGTCAGTCAGCTTCAGTCGCAGTCTAATGTCAGTCCATATCATCCTATTAGGAATAATTTAAGAGCTGTGATCCTCATTTGTTTAATGCTGTATTGTCTATACTCTGTAACATTTTTCCATATAATTGCCGGGTTTTTTTTTTTTGGCTGGTTTGTTGAGTGTAATACAAACCACATGAAATAAGGCTTACTTTTAAAGTTGTAATCTTTATTTTTTTCTGGGTATTTTTACTACTCTGCTCTGCTTACTGTGTGCAGATTTCTTCAGAGTATTCTATTTTCAGTTTTTGCACAACGGCTTCTTGTTGCGTAGGAGGTAAAGGTCTTGACAGTTCTGTTCTTCAGTTTACTGCAGATTAAATGGGTCTCTCAAGACAGCAGTAGTCCGTCCACTCTCAAGTATCTCTTATGAGGTGTTGCTCATTTATTGTTGTAAATTATTTAAATTAGAGCTTTCAGCAGATTAAAATAATTCATTTTAATTAATGTCCAAACCACATGAAATAAGGCTTACTTTTAAAGTTGTAATCTTTATTTTTTTCTGGGTATTTTTACTACTCTGCTCTGCTTACTGTGTGCAGATTTCTTCAGAGTATTCTATTTTCAGTTTTTGCACAACGGCTTCTTGTTGCGTAGGAGGTAAAGGTCTTGACAGTTCTGTTCAGTTTACTGCAGATTAAATGGGTCTCTCAAGACAGCAGTAGTCCGTCCACTCTCAAGTATCTCTTATGAGGTGTTGCTCATTTATTGTTGTCAATTATTTAAATTAGAGCTTTCAGCAGATTAAAATAATTCATTTTAATTAATGTAATGAATTTTTATTGGTGGTGTTGGTGTGTCAGTGGCTTGCTTTCTTGTTAATTTTATTAAAGAAAATGAATGACTTTTGAAGTATTTTATTAATATCAGAAGTTAACGTGCTGGCATGCCGAATTTAAAGGGACAGTTCACTCAAAATTAAAATTGTCATCATCTGCTATCGTGTGTAATGCAATAACGATGAGTAAAATGCAAAAATTTGTATGTATATATGGATGGAGACATTTTGTGGCATGTCCATGCAGTTTTTTCATATAATGAAAATAAAAGGTACATTTATAAACCGTATGTTTGAAATGACAATGGTGAGAAAATTGACACTTTATTTTGGGGTGAAATATATTTTTTTGTTTGGCATATGGCAGCTCTCTGGCAAAGTTATGTGCACTACAACAAATAAAATTCATATTGGTATTTTCTTTTGCTATTTGTAATGCTCCCTCAGAACTGTACATCATGTAACACAGCATTTTCTCTTCTGTCATATTTTCTGGCTGGCCGTGTTGTCTCAGCATTTCATGGCAGCTGTGACCCTGGAGGAGCTCCTGCTCAGCGAAGCATTAACGTGTTAAATGTACCCTCCTGAACTGCTTTGTATTCAGGTTGGGCCTCTGCCTGCCTCTCTCTTTCCTGCATGTGAGGCACCAGGCACGTTGTTGGCGCTCTCATATTGCAATTTGCTACAACCTGTGAGGATTCAATGCCCTGCAGAGCCGTGGCGATTCAAAGGATGAAAAGTGGCTGTCCTGCGAATAAAAATCTTGAGTATGGAAACAGTGGCCACTGTTCTTACTATAGACACTTATAGAGACCAGTTTTGTGCTATCTATCAATCATTTATCTATCTATTGTTCTATCGTTTTTTCATTTTATCTATCAATCAATAAAAATGTTCTATTGTTGTTCATTCTATCATGTTTTTCTTTCTATATTTTTCTTTTTTCTTTCTATACTTATCTTTTTTTGTTTCTTTTTTTTTCAAAGCTTTGAAAAATTCAAAGATTGTCCAGAAAAACTCTGATTCTAGTTAAAAATTAGTCATTTGAAAACTTTCTTGCATTCAGATCGAATTGCAGTTCTACATCTTATTTGCTACAGCAATTCACATTCATTAACTGAATTGGAATTCAAAAGGCATTCTCAATTCATTTCTAAATGTTGCAAAACGATTTTGTTTGTTACTTTGCATCATACAAAACAGTCTGATGCACAGTTTTTCGCGAATGAGTCTTGCATGCTGAAGAAAAACTCCCTGAGATTGCGGACAGCAGGTGCAGGAGTCAGTAGCTGACGGATAACTAGATGTGCGATTAAACACTTGGCCTATTGAAACCTGGAGACAGTGTGAGCCCTGCTGATTTGTCCATCCCAATCGGAGACTCTCATCGTTAGTCCTGAACCTCTCAGAACAACTCCCCATCAAGATCAGACACCACGCTTTGACCAGGGGCACTGATGAAGAGGTCCGATCCCCATGGAGCAGCTGCTCTCCACAACCAAAGGCATCATTTGCATCCATTAGAAGTCACACCAGTAACAGGGACAGTGTGGGCTTTCTCCTGAGGGGGCTGGTGGTGGGACAGGCATGGAAGCACACCTCATCCCCCTTTAGGGACACATATAATCTCCTTATCACCTCCAGAAGTTTGCGATGCTATCTACCATCCAGGGTGACTTGAGGGTGCAGAGATGGCTGGTGCCTTGTGGCTCCTTTAAAGGGCTCATTTACTGGGCTGTGAAGAGGGTTAAGTCACTTAGGGCGACAGTAGTTTGGCCCGGGGAGACAGAGAGGGAGTGTCAATGTGTGAAAGAAAGGAGTGCTTCGCCATAGTTGTAGCTGTCTGAACGATGGAAAAAGCGGAGTCATTAGTCTCCTGTCTGGAGAAGAGGTTGTCAGTGAAGACAGAGACACTGCTCATCATGATACGTTTAAGGCTGCACTAAAAGCTGAGCTCCATCTTTGCTGAAAAAGCCCTCTTTGCGGTGGCACTTTTTCATGGCAAGGGCACTATGAGTGGACAGGCTCTTCATCAAAATGTGAGAACATTCACGCACAGTTAGCAGAATGACTGCTCAAATAAAATTGAAAAATCACAACCCTGTGGGACATTTTGAAGTGAATTTTTGCTCTAATTTGTTCAAATGTAGATTCTAGGAGGTAGCACTTTTGCTGAATTTCCCACATACTATTAGTTCATAGTCGATGTTAAACGTGGCTTTCACACTTGATACATTTTCTCAAGACAATCTGAATCTGATTGTCCCTCTTGCTGGTCTGCTTTCACACGTTGTTGTTTATCAGTATGTTTTCGTAATCAACGTGAGTACCTCTAAAAGCTGTGTATTTGTAGCTGTGATTTGCATGTAGCATTTGATTTCTTATGGATTCCGTGTTTTATGATTCAGTACAGATTTATCATAAAAATGGTGTCTAGGGAAATTAATTAATAAAACTGGTCCCACTTTATATTAACTGGCCCTAATACCGGTGTACGTACTTAGTAACTAGATGTGTACATAGTATGTAACCACAGTGTAAGTACACATTGGTACATAGTATCTACAGCTGTAATGTTTGTGTAACTACACATATGTAACAACCCACTGAATGGTATGTGTAAGTACAAATGTGTAACAGGACATTGGTAACAACACTTTTTGGTAATGAAAGTACAAATGTGTAACAGGACTTTTTGGTAAAGAATGCGTTACACTTTATATTAAGTGGACAGTTCCTGAAGAGTTACCATGTAAGTACACTGGTATTACAGTGGTGCACCAACTCCACCAACTTGAGATCCAACTCCTCCCACTTTACATATCCCTAAACCTACCCATCTCCACCCCCTGGATCAAATTGTTCCAATTACTCTTATACATATTGTTGTTACAAAATGTAGTTATATATGTCCTGTTACACATTTGTACTTACGCAAACCGTTCAGTGGGTTGTTACAGAAATATTACAGCTCTAGATACTATGTACCAATGTGTACTTACACTGTGGTTACATACTATGTACACATGTAGTTACTATGTAAGTACACGTGTATTAGGGACATTTAATATAAAGTGGGACCATAAAACTTTAACAGTTTAATCAATATTTTAAAATGTAATCAAATGAAACTCAATTTACAACAAAACATTGCATTTTTTTATTTTTTATTTTATCAGACATGATGCTGCACAACAGAACTGTATAAATTGATAATAATAAAAAATAACTTGGTTGTATTATGTTCCTTAAAAATAATAATAATATTATTATTACTTTGAGAATTGCATTGTAGTATACAGTAGTAATATATTCAGTCATAATTTCACGTTAAACTGGACTTTTATTTTGACGGTCTTTCAGTTAGTTTCAGCGTGTATTTGGCGGTATTTTTTCTCAAATGAAACTTCATAAAGCTGGTGAAGTGACTCTCAGAGCAGCTCTGAAGATGAAGTGCATGTGTTCATGTCCTCATATTGAGACGCAGATGCTGAAAACACCGCGAGTCACATATGTTTGAGTTTGTGTATCAGATGAAACTAAACTACTCCACGCATTCAGAGACGCACAGAACATGCAGACTTATTAGTGACATGCAATGACTGGTTGCTGTAACATTTATTTCTGTTGTGTGCTAGGATGTTAGATTAATCCATTTTGAGTCAAAATTTCCACAGCTTATCATCATTATTAACATAAATTTTATCATAATCTCAATATGATATAATGGCACGGCGCTAATTTAGGCTATTTATAGAACGTGCTTGGCGGGCGACTCAGAGACTCCATGCGGGCTACCAGGTGCCCACGGGCACCACGTTGGTGACCACTGATATATAACATACCATATTAACCAAATTTGGGTTGATTTAAAGGAATACTTCACCCAAAAAGGAAAATCACATCATCATTGGAAACACAGAATTTAAGTAGTTTTTGTCCGTACAAAGTCAACGGGGTCCAAAACTCACACACACAAACTAAATCACTAAGACATTATTTGGAATATCCTCTTTTATATTCCCCAGAAGAAAGTCAAACATATTTGGAATGACATTACTTAAATTTTTGGGTGACCTATCCCTTTAAGCAAAACTATCAGGTGACAAAGCTACATGGACTCTGATAGTAGGCAGGATATTTGGTGGAGTTCATGTTCTCACACTTTATACAGTACATTTGCTTGAATCACTAGTTAGCTGTTCATGCCTTGCTTTGTGTTCATAAAAAACACAAATCGAAGTGGCTCAAAATCCAGACTCTCTAGCTGAGCTTTATGGCCAGTTGTGTTCGGTTCCACACCTCGGTTCCACACCTCTTGTATATATGTGATGTGAGTTGGAAAAATGGTCTTGATTAGCTTCATCACCTGCTTGCATTCTTTAACTTGCTTGTGGTCTCCTCTGACCTCTGAGAATTCAGCGTAAAAAATCAAAACAGAGATGAATGACTTGCCCTCACTCTTTTTCTTGAAGTGGAAAAGAATTTATCAGTGCCGTGCTAGCTTTAGACAATGTCTCTGAACGCCATAAAAGCCATGTGTGTGTGTGAGAGAGAATAGGAAGCGTACTCCAGAGTGTGAGATTTTCCACGGTCCGGGTTTGAAAATGATGGAGCTCTCTGAAGTGCAGGACGAACTATCAGGTGACAAAGCTACATGGACTCTGATAGTAGGCAGGATATTTGGTGGAGTTCATGTTCTCACACTTTATACAGTACATTTGCTTGAATCACTAGTTAGCTGTTCATGCCTTGCTTTGTGTTCATAAAAAACACAAATCGAAGTGGCTCAAAATCCAGACTCTCTAGCTGAGCTTTATGGCCAGTTGTGTTCGGTTCCACACCTCGGTTCCACACCTCTTGTATATATGTGATGTGAGTTGGAAAAATGGTCTTGATTAGCTTCATCACCTGCTTGCATTCTTTAACTTGCTTGTGGTCTCCTCTGACCTGAATTCAGCGTAAAAAATCAAAACAGAGATGAATGACTTGCCCTCACTCTTTTTCTTGAAGTGGAAAAGAATTTATCAGTGCCGTGCTAGCTTTAGACAATGTCTCTGAACGCCATAAAAGCCATGTGTGTGTGTGTGTGAGAGAGAATAGGAAGCGTACTCCAGAGTGTGAGATTTTCCACGGTCCGGGTTTGAAAATGATGGAGCTCTCTGAAGTGCAGGACGTTATTAACACAGCACACTGGAGCACGTTATCAAGATGCCTTCTACAGGGGCTCAGGGAAAAACAATCACTTACCGTTCGCCTACCGCAGATCCCATCAATCATGTCACAGTTGTTCCATGGTGAACAATTGACTTTTTCATTTTCTTTCCACGTTTACTCTTTTTCGCTGCTGCTTTTTCTCAAATTAGTTTTGAGCTGGGCTCTATTGTATGTTGAATATACACTAGTCGGTTCCATTTAACCCGTCTGAACTTTTAACCATGAGACTAAACTTGTGCAGTAAGCTTGTTTCCTTCCTTAGATGTGCTGTTATTTTGTATTTATCTGATTTTCTTTCCCCAAGTGACCCATACAATTCCACACCATTTTCTTTTAGAGTAACTGGGAATAAATGGATAGTTCACAAGAAAAAATAAATAAATAAAATTTACTCACCCTCATGTTGTTTCAAACCTTTTTTCTTTGCAAGGAATTTTTTTTTCTTTCTGGAAAGTCATTGGAAACCAGTGTTATTTTGGACACCACTAACTTAGTGTAAGTTCTTCAAAATATTTTCTTTTATGTTCCACAAAAGAAAGCAAGTCATAAAGGTTTGGAATGACATTGATAAATGATGACAGGATTTTCCTTTTTTCGTTGTCATTAACAAGCTTAACAAGCCATATTTTATAACCGGATGTCTTGTAGCTTTTGATGTCTTTTAGCTAAACAGCACAATAAGTAGCTTTAGGAAGGTATGATGAAGACATTCTCATCCATGTCACACATTGGAAGTCATTGTTCGTCTTATCATTACTCTGGGTGGGATTATGAAACAAAGCTGTTTATATGGTGTGATAACAGTTGCCTTAACATTATTGCATGCTTTAGCTTAAAGATTATGTGTACTGGAGGAGAATGCTGTGCGAAGGAATTAGCACAGACAGATTTGCTTTGCACCAAGTCTCTGCGCTCTGGATCCAGGGTTCCTCAAGACAGCTCTCTAGCTCTGTGGTTGTTTGGATGTTTTTACAAAAGCACAGAGGTAGGAGATTCCCAGCACAATAGCCGGGTTTCCATCCAAAGTTGCAAATTTAACTTATGTGCAATATTGGAATATCGCATAAAACATTTGCGAACAAGCTCTGTTTCCATCCAACGAGTCAGAGAGAACTCGTCGAGAAATCGTCACTTCCTGATAAACTGGCACTAAATATCACTAAGAAAAGTAAGAGAAGCCACCTGAATATAATAATTCTCAAATATAATAAATTACTTGCGCTTTTAGTGAGCAGACGAAACACAATAAATGTGGTCTTGCTTTCGAAGGGGAATGTCAGCTGTTTGGGAACGCAGTTGTGGTAGACCGTTCTGGGAGGCAGTTATACAGAAATACTTTGACGACAGACTTTGCTTGTGCATTTCCAAATGACCAAAACAACATTTCAGATGCTATGGAATGAGAGCAGTCCGCTGGTTAGTCAGGTTTTGCCGTCCCATAGCGCAAAGTCACATTACTTTTTTGATGCGCTTGGAGGAATTTATTTGCAAAATGCATTTCCATCTCCCATTATTCGCATCAACCCTTTTTCGCACAAGTCAAAAACCACCTCAAGCGAGCGTAAAAACTTTTTTGCCAATTAAATGAATTTATTTTCTAAATTTGGTGTTTCCATCACTCGTTTCTCATGTGATACTTCAAAATGCGCATTAAAACAGGGTGATGGAAACATAGCTAATGAGAAACAAGTGAAATTATAAATATCAAACACCAGCTCATAATTAAATCCCAATAAAAAAGTAAAGTGCATTAAATGAAAGTTTGAACATTTTCATTTTTGTACACCATTTTAGAATGCAATTTTATGAAATAATGCAATCTTGTTTATGCCAGTAAAGGTGATTACATGTACAGCAAATTTGGGGCAAAACAATGTTTGCCGATCTGATTTTGCTGAAACAATTTAAGACTATTATTATTTTGAAAGAAGTCTCTTTTTCTCACCCAGGCTGCATTTATTGGATAAAAATGTTAAAAACATTCATATTTCGAAATATTATTATTTAAGATAACTGTTTTCTATTTTAATATATTTTAAAATATAATTTATACCTGTGATGGTAAAGCTGATTTTTCAACAGCCATTATTTCAGACTTTGGTATTACATGATCTTTTAGAAATTATTTTAAAATGCTCATTTGATGCTCAAGAAATAATTATTTTGATTGTTGATAATATTGCCGTTCTGCATAATATTTTGTGAAATCGTAATACTTTCAGAATTTTTTTGATGAATAAAAGGTTCAAAAGGATGGCATTTATTTGAAATAGAATTTTGTTTACAACATTATAAATGTCTTTACCATCACTTTTGATCAATTTATTGTGCCGTTGCTGAAAAAAATTAATAATTAACTAATCTTACTGATCTCAGACAAAGGTAGTGTACATAATCATAACTAGAAATTATTCATAGGCTATTATGCAGTGTATGCAAATAGCACTCTGGAGAAGGTTTTCGTCCAGGATATCCCTGTACTTGGCCGCATTCATCTTTCCCTCGATTGCAACCAGTCGTCCTGTCCCTGCAGCTGAAAAACACCCCCACAGCATGATACCAATATTGGACTGGTGATGAGCAGTGAGGGACGAAAGAGACCCTCTTCTGTACACTCTTATGTGTAAATCTGCAACGGAGGCGCACTAAAGGGTTACTTAGACATTGTTTTCAAAGGCTCCATCCGCACAGATTTCACGCTAGTTATAGCATGTACTGCAGTCATGGCAACAGCTGGAGAGAAGCACTCACCGTTAACATGGTTACAGGTCACCATTCCTCCAGGCAAGACAAGGGAAAGACATGGACAAAGGGATATTTCTACTCTGAGGAAAAACAAGGAGTTTTAGTTAGTGCTGGGTGGTATACCGGTTCATACCGAATACCGGTGTTTATTTTTGTTATGATATGAATTTTTAAAATACCGCAATACCGGTGTATGTCGCTTTAACAACGTTCAGAACGCGACACTGTTTGAAAGGGGTCCCTTATCACTGTTGCACTGTAGTGAGGGAACCGCTGTATGTGTTACTAAGTGTGAAAGTTTCGAACTGAAGCTGTAGAACTAATAGAACGTGATGACAGAAGAACTCATCCACAATATCCACATTGACCACCACAAATATCCACCTCCCCCTGCCATCAGCTCCCGTGTCTCACACACACACACGAGCGCGACTTTAGCACTAGATTTAGCAACTTTCAGACCCTTTTAGCGGCTTTTTTCCATAGAATATTCATACTGACAAACATAGCAACTTTTTTGGATAATCCTTAGCTATGGTTCAGTTGGAAGATTTTGCCAGTGCTGTCCCGCGAACGCGAGGTCTAACTTTACTGGAGAAGTGTCACCTCTCTCGGCGTCTGTTCTGTGCAGTGAGCGGCAGAGAAGCAGCGCATTCAGTTGGCCGCACCGCAGCCGACTTGTCAATAAATGAGTACAAAACAGCGTTTCCTAGCACCTGTCGCTTACTGATTGTTTGGAATTATAAATATGAGCGTAGTTCTTCTGTTAATATCACATGCACTTTTTTGTTTGTTGTTTTTGTTAGTTTGTTACTCGGACGCAGGCAGTGCGCTGCATGAGACAAAAAAGTAATATAGCCAAAACAACCGCAAAGCCACTCTTTAGTGTAGATGCATGTTGATTTTATCAGACGATGCCACGATTATAAATGAGAGTGACTCCTGGTTAACATTAAAAGGGGTCGTGTTTAGTCACTATTTAGTGTGGTATTTTTTGACAATATTCACTCATCATGACAGTAAAACAGGGCATTCTAAGTCAATATACTGCAGTATTTCCTCTCTCAATCAGTAGAAAATATGGTTAACACCCGGTCATGCATGAAAAAAAAATATTGTCATGTACCGTGAAACCGGTATAATTTTGGAAAATACCGTGATAAAATTTTTTGGTCATACCGCCCAGCACTAGTTTTTGTTTTTGTCTAGGCACTAAAAATTGTGTCAAATTAATACTCCTAAATTATATTTCAGGATGTGTAATGTCGATTGAGATTAAAGTCTCTTACCAAGGCTGCAATTATTTCAGTAAAAATACAGTAAAAACAGTATCACAATTTAAAATAACTGTTTTATGTTTTAATCTATTTTAAAATTTAATTTATTCCTGTGATGGCAAAGCTGATTTTTCAGCTTTCACATGATCCTTCAGAAATCATTCTATGCTGATTTGGTGCCAAAGAATAATTTCTTATTATTAATAGTGTTGAAAATGATTTTATATTGTATAAATATATTTTTGTGTAAACCTTTTTTTATTTGACAATAGAAATGTCAAAGTTTGTACATTTATTAGGCTATATGTGGAGTCATGCATTATTAGTCATTCAAAACCTTCAGCATTAATGACCAAAAACCTACTTTGGTAATTTTCTTATGTTAAGGGAAAGTCGTGGCCTAATGGTTAGAGAGTCGGACTCGTAACCCAAAGGTTGCGAGTTCGAGTCTCGTACAGGCAGGGATTGTAGGTGGGGGGAGTGAATGTACAGCGCACTCTTCCACCTTCAATACCACGACTGAGGTGCCCTTGAGCAAGGCACCGAACCCCCAACTGCTCCCCGGGCGCCGCAGCATAAAAATGGCTGCCCGGGTGTGTGTTCACGGTGTGTGTGTGTTCACTGCTGTGTGTGTGTGCACTTTGGATGGGTTAAACGCAGAGCACTAATTCCAACAGCTCTGTTTTAATACATTTATTATAACATTCACACACACTGTTCAAATTAGGATCTGTAATATTTTCTAATGTTTTAAAAGAAGTCTCTTCTCAGCAAGGCTGCTTTTAATTGTACAGTAAAAAAACAAACAAATCCATGCCTGATTCAAAATGGCCAAAAAAATTATTTTACTAACTTAATTGTTGGTATAGTGTCTGCTAGAATGTAAAAAATGTTCAGTGTTAAATATTTTTAAATTGTTGTTTTGTAATATATTTGTTTTCTTTGAAAAGCAAGACAAAACAGTAAAAAGCTCATTTTGGCTTTTTAATTCCTGTAATGGTGAAATGTTTTTTTGGCAAAATACATGGGGAAAAAAACTTATTCGGCCTTCGGCCCAGTGTTTAATTTTGTTCGGTTTTGGCTTCGGCCAAGAATTTTCATTTCGGTGCATCCCTAATGTAAATGGAATAAAAGAAAGTATTTTAATATATTTTTTCATCTTTAAAAAAATTGCAAAAAAAAAAACATTTGAGTGGCTCAGTGTTGTTGCAGACAAGGTCAGCTTCAGTGTACAATGATTT
Source organism: Sinocyclocheilus grahami (assembly GCF_001515645.1). Lineage (NCBI taxonomy): Eukaryota > Metazoa > Chordata > Actinopteri > Cypriniformes > Cyprinidae > Sinocyclocheilus > Sinocyclocheilus grahami. The sequence continues at coordinate 763,739 of NW_015505324.1, read as the reverse complement.
GTCTTATTGGCAGCCCATGCTTGAATGGACAGAATAACCCATTTGAATGACTTGCACTGTCCGTCTCACTCTCACGCTTCAGGGTCTGTTGGCTAAAGGTCAACCCTGCCACGTAGCTTTACTGTCGCTTTCTGTTAGAAGCCATCTGAATCGGCACAGATCTTCGCTCTAGTTCACCTGTCTGCTGTTTCTGCCAGCACCAGAAATATGTTATGTGACAGAGCCAAATGCACTGAGGATACTCAGTTTCATTATTTGCGAATTCTATTCCCCTGAAACAAAGCAAAAGCTCATTTTAGCATTCCACCCATTTTAAACAGTGTCAGGATGTTGCGATCTGGATTATGTAGGGGGTAATATTTCCAGCTGTACATCTTTAGGCAACACATTCATCTTAAATGATTCAATAGGAACAGCTCTCGAGTGAGACGGCAATTCTGCTGGTGTGTCGGGCTCTTAAAGAAATTGATGGAAGAACTGTGCAAGAAGCAGATTTAATAGCCTACGGTTAAGCTGCCGTTATATTTTGTCTTTTACTTTTCATTTTGCAGAGAGAACAAGAGAACGTGGATCTGCAGGATGTGTCTTTCCTGTTAGTCCTGTTTGCTTTGGGTAGGACTGACAGATTGGCAGGAGGGGCCAAAGTGATTGAATGTAGCCATGGCTACTGTATGACTGTGTCGCCATGGTGATCCAGCCTCCTGACACGTTACATATGCAAGATTTAGGTTGCTCAGAAAATCCTTAAATGAATATTTTCCACAAGGTAAAATAACTAGGTGTTCACCAAGGGTCAGTTTTGGGTCATCTTATATTTACTGTCACTGTTAAATGTAATGCTCTTTGGGAAGTAGTTAAAATGTTGATATAATGTCAGATTAATTCATTTTAGTCTGAGGATGACCTTGATACTATAATAGATCTGTGGTGCCAAATGAGATTGAGAATATAATATTTCGTAGAGTACAAACTGGGTTTTGTTTAGATTGATTCAGCAAGTAATCCCGATTTGAAGAAGACTTTATGGTTAGAGAAAAAAAAATTGGTGAGTGTTCATGTTTATCATTATTTAAAATGAGTCAAATTTAAATGTAAGTTATTAGGGAAATACACTTATTCATTGCAGCTTAAAATGGCTTAGTTTACAGAAGTGTTGCTTTGGTTAACAGATGGTAAGCATGCCATTTTTAATGGTCATCTACTAGGAATAGAAGCACCAGCTAGCATTAATATTAACAAAGTTGGAGACAAAAAGTTTGATTTATATTTACATTTTTTAATGAAAACAAATTTTTTTTCCTCCTGCTTTGTTCCAGTGAACAAAGCCTTTTGTTTTTTGTACTGATAATACAAATTCAGTAGACAATCTTAACACACGTCAACAGACCACAGTGTTCTGCCTCTGGGTGAATCATGTAAACCAGCAGCACATGTGCGATCTCTCTGTCACAGCTGTCTGAAATGAGTTTTGGTTTAGTGCCACTGAATCAGTACCAACTCTTCTGTCAAGTCAGCCCAAACTCCCTGGAGAGTAAAAAGAATGATGGACTGCTTGCTATGTTCGCATATCGTCTTTGTGTTGAAATCATGTAATTTCAGTCTCCATCACAAAGCGGTGCTGCGCTTTGAACATTGAGCCTTGTACCAATGTCCCAGGTAAAGGTAGAGGACAAAAGACAAGGAATTGTTGCAGGGTGTGCCAGAATTACATAATGCTATCATTTTGTCACTATTTGTTTTTATTTTTGTTCTCTTTTGTTTTATTCCTCATTCTGGCGACATTGTCTATCAGTCGACATCGCAAAAAATGCTGGTAAGTTTTTTATTTTTATTTTTTTTGCACTCATTTTAATCTCTTTTCGATTTTTTATTTACATTTTTTAATGAAAACAAATTTTTTTTCCTCCTGCTTTGTTCCAGTGAACAAAGCCTTTTGTTTTTTGTACTGATAATACAAATTCAGTAGACAATCTTAACACACGTCAACAGACCACAGTGTTCTGCCTCTGGGTGAATCATGTAAACCAGCAGCACATGTGCGATCTCTCTGTCACAGCTGTCTGAAATGAGTTTTGGTTTAGTGCCACTGAATCAGTACCAACTCTTCTGTCAAGTCAGCCCAAACTCCCTGGAGAGTAAAAAGAATGATGGACTGCTTGCTATGTTCGCATATCGTCTTTGTGTTGAAATCATGTAATTTCAGTCTCCATCACAAAGCGGTGCTGCGCTTTGAACATTGAGCCTTGTACCAATGTCCCAGGTAAAGGTAGAGGACAAAAGACAAGGAATTGTTGCAGGGTGTGCCAGAATTACATAATGCTATCATTTTGTCACTATTTGTTTTTATTTTTGTTCTCTTTTGTTTTATTCCTCATTCTGGCGACATTGTCTATCAGTCGACATCGCAAAAAATGCTGGTAAGTTTTTTTATTTTTATTTTTTTTGCACTCATTTTAATCTCTTTTCGATTTTTTTTTTTTTTTTTTTTTTTTTTTTTTTTTGTACATTATTTTTTCTTTTGTCACAATGTGCCCACTTTGGTTCTTTGTTCACACACTGCAGCTTTGTGAATGCAGTGGATTGGGGTGAAGGGGATATGAGAGTAAAACCTGGTGTGAAAACTCTTCCCTAAAGAGGATGTGTAGTGTACCACCTGCTTGATAAGTGAGCTTAAAAATACCTCCTGTACCACTACAGCTTTCCAACCCACCACTCACACTTTCATTCGGTTGGTTTCTTGTCTTTTATAGCGTCCAACACCCCTGGTGTGCATGCCTAGGAAAGCTTGTCACTGCATATTGTTATCATTATTTTGCAATTGAAAGACACAATTTAAAGTTTTCCAATTTCATCTAGATTGATTTTTCATTGTTTTGTGGATTTTCAGCTGTATAGTGAATGATCCATACTTATCGCAGGAGACTGTGCGGGAACACATGGAGTTTGCGCATTGCACTTTGCTCACATCAATACATTGCTGCGATGGTTTATGACCGTGTGCCTTGTCGCATTTCATTGGAGAACTTTATGCGAATCTGATTTTCTTTGTGCCACCTGATCCTCATTTTGTTTGATTGTTTTCGATTGGCTTGTCGATTTTCTTTTTGTTGGCGTTTTGTTATTGAATGCAGAATGCATGAATTACTTGATGTCTGTAAGTTAAGAATGTGATTAACTGCTCATTTGAACTGTTTAATATTTGTGTCATCAGACTTCCTTTTAATTTAATTTTAAATTCTCTTCTCGTTTCATTTTTGTTGGCTTGAAACAAATATCAACCGCTGTCTTTAATTAGCACTCGTAACATATGCGATCCTCAAACAGTCATCAGAATACAGGTGATATGAGTTTTTGAAACGATGACGTTGTGCTGAGGGAACTGTTGTTATACCCCGCCGTGTGCTGCGATATGATGTTGAATACCTTAATTATTATGTATGTCAATTCTTAAACTCTGGATCATTCTCAGTAAAACGGTAAGACTTGCACAGGGTTGGAGTGTCAGGCGGGTTTACAAGCCACAAAGCTGCAATGAAGTGTGACTTCTTTAAGGCAAAATTCAGTCACGAGCCTTGTTCTTTCTAAAGGAGACATAAAAAAGAAAAAGGTTCTTGGCACTGCTTTACAGAGGGGTGCTTTGCCATGGCTTTGTTGGATCTGTGTATATAACCGCTCAAAAGTTTGAGATCAGTACAATATTGTGAATGTTCTTATGAGAATTATAGAATTTGTTTGTGGTCACCAAGGCTGCATTTATTTGATCATATTTATAGTAAAACAGTAATATTGTGAAATATTATTACAATATAAAATAACTGCTTTCTGGTTGAATATGTTTAAAATGTAATGTTCCTGTATAAAAGTAAAAAATTGAGCAATAGTGTATATCTTACAGTTTTGTTCACAACGGTGTTTCTTCTTTTCTTTCTTGTAGTCTACTCCATTGCACCTGGCAGCCGGATACAACAGAGTCCGAATAGTTCAGCTTCTCCTGCAACATGGCGCTGATGTTCACGCTAAAGATAAAGGGTAGGTCTGCTTAAGTCTCTTTTTTTCCTTACTTTCCTGTTTGTTTTTTGTTTTTTTTACATTGAAATAAATATGGTCTCTATGAGCTAATTCAAGTTGTTTTCACTCTGGTAAAAGCTTTTGTTCATTAGCCTTCCATTGTCCATATAATACTTAAAGGTCCCATGGCATGAAAATTTCATTATGAGGTTTTTTAACATTAATGTGAGTTCCCCTAGCCTGCCCAGTGGCTAGAAATGGCGATAGGTGTAAACCGAGCCCTGGGTATCCTTCTTCGCCTTTGAGAAAATGAAAGCTCAGATGGCCCAATCTGGAATCTTCCCTTTATGTCGTCATACGGGGAAAGGTTACCTCCCCTTTCTCTGCTTTGCCCGCCCAGAGAATTTGGTCCGCCCATGAGAAAATGAGCTACTACCATGCGAGGCGAGCGCAATATTTTTTTTCCCTCGAGAGACATCATGGCTTGCAAACGAGCGAAGCATGGCAGTTGCCCCGCCTCTCTCCTCCTCATTAGCATTTAAAGCTACAGTCACAGAAATGGCACATCCTAAGGAAAGCTCATTGTGGGACTGGCTCGTAGTGGCTGAAATTCTGTACCAAGGCTGAGTTTCGGGAAAGAGACTTCAGATACAGTACTAGGGACCACTTAGGCCTATATAAAAGCATCCAAAAAGCAGCATGTCATGGGACCTTTAAAGGAAAATCACATTTTGACCGTAAATTATTTTTTTAATTTATTTTTTTTCCCCCAGTGGTCTTGTTCCTCTACACAACGCCTGCTCATATGGACACTATGAGGTTACAGAGCTACTGCTAAAGGTAAGGGCAAAATCCTGAATGGGTGTGCATGTATATTGTAGTGTGTCCTATGTTTCCAGTTAAGCAGCTTGTCCTAACCCGACACAATGCAATGAAGCAACCTTTAAATCTAAGCTTTGTCCTAACCTGTTGCAAGTCATTTTGTCAGTGACTTTGGTTTCTGTCTTGTCCCACTGGACAGTCCTGTCCACAGTATATTGTCATTTATTCAAATCCTGCTCCACTTACTATATATTTAAATTTTTCCATGCTACACAGTGTTTTCGGTATCATTGTGGACAGAATAATTACTCTGAGTTTTTTTTGTATTATTTATATACTATTATAGGTGTTATGATTATTTTGAATTAGCTTTTAGATTTTTTTTTTATATATATATTTTTAGTTTTCATTTGAATTTTTGTTTCAATTTAAACTGAAACATATTTATTCTCCACTGTAGATGCAAGTATATATGTGGTTCTGAAAAGTGTACATACAAGAATAGTAAATAACAGTACACAAAATAATTATAATAACAATAAACATTTACAACCATATTAAGCAGTTGCAAGGCATTGAAGTATTTCTAAGATTAACTATAGTCACTATATAATCGCAATAATCAACATTATGTACAGCCTTGCTCCGAGCGGGACTCAAACTCGCAGCCATAATGTCATTAGCGCCATCGCGATCGTGGTACACAAGCATATAGTATTGCCGTTAATATCTTCAGTCCGTGACTAACTTCACCCAGAAGCAACAATATACATATGTCTTAACAATAAAGATGGAATCATTTAAACTTACTTTTTGCTGCACACACAAACCGGAAATAAACTTTGTGGAGAACACTCACTTAGCTCTGCACTAAATGTCCAGACGCACTTCTTTTTCTTTCTAGCGGAACTACTTACAGATGACGCTAAAGCTGTACTGATTTGTAGTTTGAGCTGTCAATTAAAAAGCCCACCAATGACATTCACTGTCCATTGTTGGTTATCAGAGTCCTTCATAACACCTGGCTTGGGTTACTTTATCTCACAGCTCAATAAGAAAGTGACTAATTCAATGTACGTCCTACATTTCTGCATATACAGCTTCATTCTGCATGTCTTGTCAGAGTGCATTCTGTCTCAGTGCAAACACAAGCTCTCCCTTGATCCTGAAATTCCACAGAGTATGGCCTTTAAGCCCAGCTTCCTTTACTTACAAAGCTGTTATATGGAACACTATGCTCACGATGTGCTCTCCCATGCTTGCTGTGTCAACAGAGCCCTGCGGAGTGGCCAATCTGTCTCTACAACCATGTTTGGAGTTTGATACACAGCAGAACAGAGTATTCTTGGCCTCAGGAGAGCTTATCACAATACCAGTAGCTCCCCAGATCTCCTTAAAATCATTATATTCGATTAAATGTGCTGTGCAATGATCAACAAGACAATTAAGGATCCTCTTATCAGCACAGATCCATTGTGAACACCTGACGTTATCTTGATGTTCCTGAGTTCCTCAGGAGCTTTTGTTTCATTCCTCTCACTTGCAGCTCAAAAGAAGAAAATATTTTTCCATACAATTAAAGTAAATGGTGACCAGGGTCTGTCAAGCTCTAAAAAAGCAGTCAAATTGGTTCATACAACTTGTGTATTAAAATGGAAAGTATTAAGTAAATTATTTTTAGGAGATCTATCCCTTTAATACATTTTGTTTACCCCCTGCCTCTGAGTGCAAGTTGATGTCTCAGTCATTTTCAAAAAATGTGTTCGATATTCTTTTCCCTCAGTGCTATTAACTCGGCTTCTGGGGCATGGCGGACTCCCTAATAGATAGAAATTCATAATCTATGCTAAAACTGCTCTAACTGCTCAAGTGGAACCACATAATGTTCTCTGTGTATTTGAAAATGAATCTTGGCCGTCAGAGTTGGTGCCATCCTTTCCGTGTGATCTCACCCTGAATGTTTTTCTGTAGCATGGGGCGTGTGTTAATGCCATGGACCTCTGGCAGTTCACCCCTTTGCATGAGGCTGCCTCCAAGAATCGTGTGGAGGTGTGTTCCCTGCTGCTGAGTCACGGAGCTGATCCCACGCTGGTCAACTGCCACGGGAAGAGCGCGGTGGACATGGCCCCGACCCCAGAACTCAAAGAGAGGCTCACATGTGAGTTTACCTTCTTAGTTCTTACCATGTCAGAAAATTACTGTGCAATAATATTAAAAATTAAAATAACTGCTTTGAATTTTAATATATTTTAAAATTTTATCGATTTCTTCAGCAGTTTATTAAAATTTCAGCAGTCATTACTCCAGTTTTAGTGTCACACGATCCTTCAGAAATCATTTTAATATGCTGATTTGGTGCTCAAGAAACATTTCTGGTCACAGGTGAAAATATTTTTTTTTTCTTAAAGTGTGGAAACTTTTAAAAGATCATTAATGTTTTGATTAATTGAATTGTCCTTGCTTAATGAATTTCATAATTATAAAAAAAAAAATCATTCTTTATGTAAATATACAGTGGGGCAAAAAAGTATTTAGTCAGCCACCAATTGTGCAAGTTCTCCCACTTAAAAAGATGAGAGAGGCCTGTAATTTTCATCATAGGTATACCTCAACTATGAGAGACAAAATGAGAGAAAAAAATCCAGAAAATCACATTGTAGGATTTTTAAAGAATTAATTGGTAAATTCCTCGGTAAAATAAGTATTTGGTCACCTACAAACAAGCAAGATTTCTGGCTCTCACAGACCTGTAACTTCTTCTTTAAGAGGCTCCTCTGTCCTCCACTCGTTACCTGTATTAATGGCATCTGTTTGAACTCATTATCAGTATAAAAGACACCTGTCCAAAACCTCAAACAGTCACACTCCAAACCCCACCATGGCCAAGACCAAAGAGCTGTCAAAGGACACCAGAAAAAAAAATTGTAGACCTGCACCAGGCTGGGAAGACTGAATCTGCAATAGGAAAGCAGCTTGGTGTGAAGAAATCAACTGTGGGAGCAATTATTAGAAAATGGAAGACATACAAGACCACTGATAATCTCCCTCGATCTGGGGCTCCACGCAAGATCTCACCCCGTGGGGTCAAAATGATCACAAGAACTGTGAACAAAAATCCCAGAACCACACGGGGGGACCTAGTGAATGACCTGCAGAGAGCTGGGACCAAAGTAACAAAGGCTACCATCAGTAACACACTGCGCCGCCAGGGACTCAAATCCTGCAGTGCCAGACGTGTCCCCCTGCTTAAGCCAGTACATGTCCAGGCCCGTCTGAAGTTTGCTGGAGAGCATTTGGATGATCCAGAAGAGGATTGGGAGGATGTCATATGGTCAGATGAAACCAAAATATAACTTTTTGGTAAAAAGTCAACTTGTCGTGTTTGGAGGAGAAAGAATGCTGAGTTGCATCCAAAGAACACCATACCTACTGTGAAGCATGGGGGTGTAAACATCATGCTTTGGGGCTGTTTTTCTGCAAAGGGACCAGGACGACTGATCCGTGTAAATGAAAGAATGAATGGGGCCATGTATCGTGAGATTTTGAGTGAAAACCTCCTTCCATCAGCAAGGGCATTGAAGATGAAACGTGGCTGGGTCTTTCAGCATGACAATGATCCCAAACACACCGCCCGGGCAACGAAGGAGTGGCTTCGTAAGAAGCATTTCAAGGTCCTGGAGTGGCCTAGCCAGTCTCCAGATCTCAACCCCATAGAAAATCTTTGGAGGGAGTTGAAAATCCGTGTTGCCCAGCGATAGCCCCAAAACATTACTACTCTAGAGGAGATCTGCATGGAGGAATGGGCCAAAATACCAGCAACAGTGTGTGAAAACCTTGTGAAGACTTACAGAAAACGTTTGACCTCTGTCATTGCCAACAAAGGGTATATAACAAAGTATTGAGATGAAATTTTGTTATTGACCAAATACTTATTTTCCACCATAATTTGCAAATTCTTTAAAAATCCTACAATGTGATTTTCTGGATTTTTTTTTTCTCATTTTGTCTCTCATAGTTGAGGTTTACCTATGATGAAAATTACAGGCCTCTCTCATCTTTTTAAGTGGGAGAACTTGCACAATTGATGGCTGACTAAATACTTTTTTTTCTCCACTGTATTTGTAAAACATTGTTGTTATTGTTAACTAAATCTATTAAAAATTGTTTTTGTAAAATAAAATAAAGCTAAATTAAAATAGAAATATTAGATCAAAAACTCAAAAAGCCTAAATTAGAAATATTGCCGTGGCAACTAACTAAGATTAAGATTAAGTTGAAGTACTGAAACTACAAATTAAAATAAAGGAAAGCTAAATATAAATATATAAAAAAAAAACTAATGAAATTGACAGAAGCACATAAAATTATATAAAATTCCATCTGCATTGGAATTCTAAAAGTATTAAGTGTAATTATAAATAAATTATATATATATAAAAAAAAAAATATATATATATATATATATATATATATATATCTATATATATATATATATATATATATATATATATATGGCTAAAGTCTGTTGTTAGGCACAACACGCCTTGATGCAACAACTTTTGTTGTCATTATATTAACAATATAGAATATATGGCCTTTCAGCTTTTGTAAAACAGCCTCATTCCTTATTGCTTAAGAGTAAATTAAAGACAACAGACTGGGATCTTTCACCGTTGCTCAGTATAAGTGGCATCAAAGTCCACAAAACTCATCCTGCTCGTTCACCTTGCAAGTGTAAGTGAGCTGGACGCAACTTGGCTCTGATTGTTCCTGCCACCTTCTCACTGGCACTGAGACTGACACATCAAGGTTTAGAGAAAGACGCCTTTAAACATACAATATTCTCGTTCTGCATTATTCAAGCGCAGTGGAGACTGAGCTCCAGTCTGCTGATGAGGTTGGCAGGCGACGTCGTTATATATTTTGCCTGTGAATTCTCCATCTGGCTTCTTCCAGTGTGGGGTGGAGTGATGCAGTTTTGACTGAAACGTTACACAATTTGCTGTGTAAAGATTTTCCTTTATGTGGGATTTGTGTTTGAGCTTGTGCTGCTAGTATTTTATGATGCAAAGTAGAACAAACAAATGTTGTAATGTTCCTCCTTTGTAAGTCACTTATGATAGTGTCTGGTAAATTAAAAATATATAACAATTATAATATTTATCTAATATAACTGTAATATTTCTTGTAATTACAAAAAATATAATATATTTAATAAATTAATAAAGTACAGTATTTAGTTCTCAGTTCTCCATCCTTATTATTAATGGGACAAGCTGTGATCCAAGAGGGCTAATATTTAATATACCAGTTAAATATTATCTTCTATACTTTTAATACTACTTTTAACTGTTGCATTGCTTTTCAGATATGCAAAGTTGGATGGTTTGACTTCTTTTAAAACAATTTTTATTGACTAAGAAAAATTATACAAATAAACTTTAGTTACAAATTTTAGTTACAAACTACTCAATATTAATTTATTGATTTATAAAACTTGCGTAAAAGCAATATTAAAATTATTACTATTTTTGCTGATTTGTGTTAAAAAATCAGCACATTACAAAATAAATTGAATTGTTTTAACAGTTTTAAATACTTCAAGGTAGTACAGTAGGAAAATAGAAATAATCATTTTGAGATTTGCTAAAGATTGCATTTAACAGTGTTTTTACAGAATAACGTGGCAAATTATGGCAAAGATCATCCAATTGTTGCAACTGTAATGTTTTGCTAAATATCAGCATGACTGGGATTACCTTTGGCCGAATCCCAGCCGTGCTCATTCAGTAAAATGGCTCTCATGTAGATGGAATAATGTTCCATGCTTTGCCGTTCTTATGAGCAGAAGCATAACAAATTGAATGTGCAAAATTCATTCGATCAGGTCAAACGATTCAGTCATACATTTTAGATATTCTAACTCATATTTTTGCTGCCATAAAGCCAGATTGCATTGTAGCTGTGTAGCTCAATTACTTTTTTCACGCTATGTCTTGATGAATTATGTCTACCACTGGCTTCTGTCAGAACGTCTTGAATCACCTCTCTAAATATAATTTTTTCCTCCGATGCAGACGAGTTTAAGGGCAACTCTCTTCTTCAGGCGGCACGGGAAGCAGACATGACCAAGGTAAAGAAGACCCTAGCTTTGGAGATCATCAACTTCAAGCACCCACAGACGCATGAGACGGCACTGGTGAGCCCCTGCTGATTCACTTCAAAGCTCACCAGCTGAGATATCAGGTTGAAGTGCAGATGTTGAAGGGATAGTCCAAAAATGAAAATCCTGTTATCATTTACTCACCTTCATGTCATTCCAAACCTGTATGATTTCATTTTTTTCTTCTTAAAACCACACTAGGAGATATATAGGCAGGATGTCCACACTGCTCTGTTCCATGTAATGAAAGTGAATGGTGACCCAAATGGTGACAAAATGTTACCAAAAAGACAGAATTTGTGGTAAACCGTGACACTTTCAAGGCCTCTATCCTGTGTTTTTAGCACTGTGCTGTCGCCTCACCTCACCCAAAACGAAAACAGGTCACTGAACTGCTGCTACGTAAAGGAGCCAATGTCAATGAGAAGAACAAAGAGTGAGTGAATGGGTCTGTCATGTGTTTATCAAATGCCAAATGTTTATCCCCTTAAGGTCTGTCTGGCTTACTTATTATCTTCTCTGTTATCTTGTCCTTCTTCCCTGTGCAGCTTCATGATGCCTCTCCATGTGGCAGCAGAACGGGCGCACAATGACATCATGGAGGTTCTGCAGAAACACGGGGCGAAGGTACACAGCTGCTCCTGTGTCAGCAGATGCCACATACCTGCGTGTGCCTACAGAGCCGCGATACACACACTTACACACCTGACACCTCGCATCACCATCCAACTCTCACAGTATAGTCTGCTTTAAAGGGATAGTTCACCAAAACATTTTCAACATTTATTCACCCTCATGACATTGCAAACCTGGAAGCTGTTTTTTTTTTTTTTTTTTGTGGGAAGAAAGATTTTTTTTTTGGAGATATTCTCTTGCCATATAACAACAGCTCAGGTCAGAGAGAGGGAGGAAATTGGTCATTTAAAAATAGATTATGATTGTTTTGGTGCAAGAGCCATTGACTGACATAAGTAGTCTTCTGGGGAAAAAATAAAACACTACAAGTGTAGAATATGGCTCCTCTACAGAACCACAGCATCTTTTTTTGTCTGTTCTCACCTGAGCCAAGAAAAATCAGTTCAGTGGAGCAGCATTTATGTCACATCTACTGTTGTGTGCAGTTGAGTCATCACATTCCTGCTGTAAGAGTAGAAGAATGAAGAATGAGCCCATTGCACTCTACTTTTATTATTATTATTTATTTTATTTTTTTTGTCAGAGTAATTTGCCTGCTTATCAGTGGTTCAGATAATTGGCTTTGAGATGGAAGAGCTCATCATCAGTATGGAAGTGTTTATATGCTAACATCTTCCCAATTAACTGCCAAACATTCATCACTCCATTCACAAAGATACTTTAGCAGATTGGTGAAATCTGATCACTAGAGTTCATGAACTTATTCTGATTTATCGATAACATTTGCATTCTTCCACTAATGCAGATGGACCTGCATAAAAGACGCATCAATTATGCAATACATCAGCGCAAACTTGGCAAGCAATTCATGTTTTTTGTCTCACATGCACAAGAATGAAAACTTAAATTGCATGATTTATTGTTTCCCATGATTAATAGTATGGTGCTTCTGTGTGTGGAATGGAATGACGCCTTTTTGCTAGATGAAATACATTTGAAAATATGAAATAAGTTCTAAGCTCTTTTGAGAATTGCATTGCCTAATACAATTTTGATTCTTATTTGTTTTTCTGTTGCAGTCTGAAATGACCTTATTTCACAACAGGCTGCTGGGGAATTTCAATGTATTCCTAATATACTGTATGCAACCGTTTAAAAGTTTGGGTTCAGTAAGATAATTTTTTTTATTCAGCAAGAATGGGTTAAATTGAAGAGAAGTAACAGTAAAGACATTCATAATGTTACAAAAGAATACTGTACTTTTGAACTTTCTATTGATAAAAGAATAATGAAAAAATAGATAGTGGTTTCCACAAAAATATTAAGCAGCACAGCTGTGTTCAGCTGTGATAAGAAATGTTTCTTAGGCATTAAATCAGCATATTAGAATAATTTCTGAAGTATCATGTGACACTGAAGACTGGAGTAACTGCTAAAAAACAGCTTTTCTAACAGGAATAAATTGCTTTAAAAATATATTTATTTATTTATATATAAATAAATATTGTTATTATAATTTTTTTTACTGTATTTATTTGTGTTCATCCTCAGTGTTTAAAACTCTGTGGTTCTGTTTCTGTACTACTTTAAAAAAAAATAATTCTGACATATTTAGTGGTGTCAAAGTTTTCTAGTGAAAGTGAATAGGTAAATAGCCTGCTGCCTCGGTCTCACAGCTTGGACTGTGTCAGAGAAACTGGAGGACGTCTACGAGCTACAGCAGTCATGTCATTACCTCTCCAGAGCAGAGAGGGGTAAAAGACTTCCAAATCAATGGAGCTCTTTCAGAGAGCCAAATCAGATAAGCATAGACTAACTGATCAGGCATTCAGCTACCGCCTTGGCTGAGAGCATCGCGGCTGATCAGCTATTCTTCAGTGGAGAGACCAGGGGAGCCGATACTCCTGGAAATAATCTCATCCACAGTCTGCTGTCTTTGTTTGAGCCAAGAGTGTATCTAAAGGGCCTCCCCGTTCATCAAACTTCCGTGTCCTACTTTCACGCAAGGTTGTATTATCTAGAGGTCCTCTTCATTGATGCTGTGTGGCTCTTTTATGCTGCCTGGAGCAGCTTGATTTTCAAAGCTGGCTTCCCTTGTGCTTCTGCATGATAAATAAACGGAGGCTGACCCTCCATAACCTGAATTCCATCATTCAGTCATCAGTGTCCATCTGTTGCAGTACGACCCCTCGGAAACGCATCCGATCGTTAACTGGTGTTGCGACCCAGCTCACTGCCAAACTGCAGCGGCCAGACTTAAGTGACATTAATGGACTGGATAAATAGTCAGGCTGGAGGTTCAAAGACAAGAGGCTATTGTAGCTAGCGTATGTTTACAGACCGTGTGTGAATCAGTAAACAGATGGTGCAGAAGCTTCGAGTTAATAAGAAGAGCAGGAAGCATGAAGAATAAAGCGGTCTAAAGCAAACACAGTTACTGAAGAAATCAGCTGATGGTGGGAGATGCTTATTAGCTGAAGATCTAGATTGATACGTGTAGCTTTGTTCATACAGGCAGGAAAGTATGTTTTTGGTATAGACTGTAAGACTGAAATCTGTTTAGTAGTTTGTTGGCCCAAAATTCACGTTTCACCTGCTTTGTTTTGTAAGATTTTTAAAAGAAGTCTCTTTTGCTTACCATGGCTGCATTTATTTGCTCAAGAATGCAGTATTATTGTGAAATGTTATTGCAATTTAAAATAATTGTTTTCTATTTTAATATATTTTAAAATGCAATTTATTCCTGTGCTATATAACTGGATTTTCAGCATCATTACGCCAGTCTTCAGTGTCACATGATCCTTGAGAAATCATTCTAATATGCTGATTTGCTGCTCAAGAAAAATGTCTTATTATTATCTTTGTTGAAATGTTGGAAACAGTTGTGCTGCTTAATATTTTTGTGTAAACTGTGATGCTTTTTTTCAGGATTCTTTGAATAAAAAGTTCAAAAGAACAGCATTTATTTGAAACAGAAATATTTTGTAACGTTATTATTGTCTTCACTGTCACAGTTTAATGGATCCTTTGAAAGCATGAAAGTAAAATCTTACTAACTCCATACTTTTGAACAGTAATGAAGTTTAAAATTTAAATTCAAAATCAGATTTTTGTAACATTTGAATTACATAATTTTTCCATTATTTGCAGCTCTGTATGTAATCATAATCATGTGATCATAAATGTGTATATATAGTACGGATGCTGAAACATTTAGACCATGGAACATTTTCATCCAAAAATGCAATAAAATGCTGTTTTCAGTCAAGAGAGCCAATTTTGGCCGAAAATATGAGCAAAAACCAGAACTTTAACAGATGTAATTGTAATTTGAACCCAATGGAGAGGACAAAATCCAAGGCTATGTGAAATCATGCAAGCAGAAGTTATTTTCAAAGAACATTTTTAACTTTCTACATACTCTAATGTAAGCATCTATTCACCAATGAGACTTCATTTTCAGTTTTTCTCAAAATGAATGTTCATGCATTATCAGTCACGCATTTATTTTAAAACAAATCAGAATTGGTTGCAGTGTGAACAAAGGCATTGTGTGCTTGATATGGAGAACTGGAACACATACATTTCGCACTTTCAGTAAAGCACAATTTTGCTGAGAGTTTGAGTTTTTAAAAAGTGACAAGTTTGAGACAGAATAATGAACTGTAATCATACCATATGATAAAAACAACACGCAGACATTACACAGTAGGACCCTTTCTTTCTTCACTGTGCAGTGTTGATAGTCTTTGAAGGAGTGTAGAAGTTTCCCAGGGGCTTGTCTGATTAATTCATATTTGTGTTCATTTCAAAAGAGGCCAAGTTTGCTTACAGCTCAGTCTTGCTCTGTGTGCTGCGTTCAGATGTGCTCTTCACTGATCAGTGAGGAGGAGGAGATTCCAGTCTGCTCACTTTCTTTCCATCCTTTCTTGTGTTTGTTTATAGATGAATGCTGTTGACACGCTGGGTCAGACTGCATTACACCGGGCGGCTCTGGCTGGACACTTGCAGACATGCAGGATACTTTTGAGTTATGGAGCCGACCCCGCCATCGTCTCCCTGCAGGGCTTCACAGCCGCACAGATGGGCAATGAAGCTGTACAGCAGATCCTAAATGGTATGGACTGAATCTGGGGTTTGGGATTGTTTATTTGGGCTTTGAAGTTCTGTATCTTAATGCATTAACAGTTATGGAAATTCACGTTAATGTATGCTTGTGTCTGTTAGAAAACATTCCAGTGAGGAACTCAGATGTGGATTATAGACTCTTAGAAGCAGCAAAAGCAGGAGACTTGGACACTGTGAAGGTGAGAGGCGCCTTGATTTGGTTTCAAATAGAGATGGACAGGATAGTTGTTCAACAGCCAACCAAGGGTTAAAAAAGTTTTTATAGGTGAGGGAAGCTTAAAAATCTGTGGTGATCTGGTGGAGCCGACATATAACATGAAACTGTTTGGGCACTATTTTTTTTTGTAAGAAACTTTAATTCATTTTAGATACTTTGTAATAACCTTTACAACTGTTTTCATTAGTGTAGTGCTACAAAGCAGCTCCAGGTTACATGGAGATGAAAATACATCTGCGGTTATGGATATTGAATTTTTTTATAGGCTTTTGTCTGGAACAAAAATACCCCGAAATGAGTTTAGTTTCTTTATTCCAGACAAATAAACTTTTCAAGGACACAGCTTGCAGCTCTTAGATGTGTTTTGTTCCATACTTATGACCTTTTTATTTTTTTATTTTTTGAGAGAGAGTGAGAAGAAAATTGTATTATACTTGCTGAATACATTTATTCAGCAATGGCACATTAAATTGTTCAAAAGTCACAGTAAAGACAGTTTAAAATGTTACGAAAGATTTTTATTTCAAATAAATACTGTTCTTTTTCTATTTGTATGATTTCTGAAGGATCATGCGACACTAAAGGCTGGAATAATGGCTGCAGAAAATTCAGCTCTGCTGTCAGGAATAAATTACATTTTAAGATATAAAACAGTTAAAATAGAAACAGCTATTTTAAATTGTAATACTATTTCACAATAGGGCGGGGCGATATAGCTAAAAAATTTATTATCGTTCGGTATCGATAATTATTGACATTTTTTATAACCTTTTTTAAAACCGAGCAATAGAAAAAAATGTTTACATTTTACCACTGTATTTTTAAATTAACTCAATTTATTGAGACAAACAACAAATATTTTTTTTGTTTTAACAGTCAACAAATAATAAAAAAATTCAACAAATATAATTTCTAATGTTTTACATGCAGATTAAATAGGTTAAACTTTTGGCTTGTCTCCCGAGGCCACAGGAGGGCGCAATGAGCAAAATAATGCAGCACATTAAATTGTCAACGCAAGGAAGTAACTGTCTATTAAAAAAAATGTGCATTACGTCTAAATGAACTCGTATATATCAAATATAATTTCGTAAATTGCATAAACAATTATGAACAAAACAGCATCCGGTATTTATGCATTGCTTAATACAAACAGCCGAATCGCCCATCACACAGATTGCCTTTAAAAACATATGAGACTCATATGAGGAAAAAACCTCCACAAAAATGCGCAACGTTTTTCTAAAAGTTTAAACTATATTAACTTTGCATGGCTGTCTACATCTCTTGTGTGAGACGCGAGTGCAGCAGTCGTATTTGTCCGTCTAGAAAATGTGCTGAATATGCATTCTGTGTGAATGGCTTGGTTTTGGTTTTAACCCAATCAGGATCTTCCCCACATTGAGCTTCTATATTTCTCTAATATTTTGAATGAATAACGCAGCAACTGTGCATCTCGTGGGCTAGACTAACAAAACATTAAACTACAATGTCACTTACATCATCATCACCGCATCTCGTGCTCCACTGATGACGCTCCCTGACACACATCTAACATTGGATTGTACTATTTTTGCATTTAAATGCAAATGTTTATTTTAAATTCAACTAATATTCATTCTTTACTCACAAGCTCCTCATCGCAGGCACAGCACTCATGTTCGTGTTTGTGTGTGCTGTCTGCGTCACTCATAGCACGTGCCTATATCGTGCACTATATCGAACATGTTTTATATCGTTATTGAAGAAGGTGTACCGTTGATAAATATCGATACCGTTTTATCGCCCAGGCCTATTTCACAATATTGCTTTTTTACTGTATTTTGTATCTAATAATTGCAGTCTTGGTGACCATAAGAGACTTCTTTCAAAAACATAAAAAATCTTTTTGAACTGTAGTGTATGTATTATTAATATTGCAAAATTATTATTAATTAGAATTAATGTTATTAAAGTTACAAATTATTTTTTATGTAAATACTATTTGTGTTAGTCTGCAAAACTGGTTTGAATAATTTATACACAAGCCTTTAGATCAAAAGCTTTATAACCTCAAACCTTTTGACTAGGGATGTAACGATTCACTCACAATTCGATTCGATTCACGATTTTGATTTCACGATTCGATTCACGATTTTTTTTTTTTACAAAATGAGATTTAAGACAAATTATAAATTAAATGTGTCCTTTTATTATTGCTTGGACAAAATACTGTACGTTTCTTTGTGAAATTTAAATATAACACTATAATAATATACTAATATAGCACTTGTAAATTATTGCTCTTTTGTTGGTTTTGAGTGCTTCTATTGTCCTCATTTGTTAGTCGCCTTGGATAAAAGCGTTTGCTAAATAACAAAATTAAAATTTAATGTAAATGTAAACAACAAAACTAAATTGAAAATTTAAAACAAGCCCCAAATCTAAATAAGTAACACAAATAAAATAAATCTCTTCATATAAACAAACTAAGGCTTTGTCTGCGCTCTTTCCATTTAAAATAAAAACATAATGGTTTGACTTCAGTTTTGTGAAACTATGCATAAAAAATATCAGCATGAAACAGAAACAGCAGACGAGCTGAATGAGACGCAGATTCACTCTCTGCCAGCAGGTGGCGCTTAAAGCGTTTTTTTGGTTTCTGCTGTAAACAAAGCAGCGCTGCACTTATGAATTTATGCAGGGCTCCAGACTGCGATAATTTTTTCTGCCTGTGCAACTAAATTTTGTGTGCGGTCGCACTAGTGCGACCACCGCGTTGGTCAACTCATAAGCGCTTCAATTTCTGTTGCATATGAGAAACATAAAAGGGCAAACGAAACTGAAAGTATAACGAAACAGCACTTAGAGAGTATACCTACTCAGCTACAGCAAAAATTACGCGCATATTGAGGAAACGATGGATGGTTTTCAAGCGAAAGTCAAGTAAAAGCCCACTTCTTATACCAGAGAAGGTGAACATGCTGGTATTCTTGTGGGGGGAAGAAACATGCAAGCACTGTCACCGTTAGTTTTACTTTTCTTTTTGTTTTCATTTTTGAAAAACGTACCTTTGCTGTTTAGCTACCTTAAGCTATGGAGGCTCTCTTTTATTTATTTATTTATTTGATTCCTCAGTGTTTGCTAAACGTTCTGTTATTTATTAGTCGGGATATAATACAGCATGTGGTGTGTGCCATGCCTCATCTTATTCGTTTTTGTTAATAAATGTTTTGTAAGCTAGTTTGTCATTGTATCTTACTGTTTCATTGTTGTTGTGCTTTTTGATTAAGAATAACAATGAATCCATCTTTTGTTTTAGTTTAAAAAAATGAAAGGTGTGTAGATGTATGTAAGCAAAACAGTGACAACAAGATTGCGAATTCGAAAGTGAAAGCATCCGAAGCCCGCGGCTTAACACAGCAAAAGAGAAACTCCCATTCACAAAATTCAAATCACAAATAATACTACTGATGATAAAGTACGGGTTGAATATGAACAACTTTCGTTTCCATATAACTATAAACTATGATAAAAGTTCATCAGCATGCATTGAATAATCCCATGTTGTAGCGCAAAAAAAAAATTGCGACCAAATCATGTGCTCGTGCGGCCAGCTGAGAAAGTTAGTTGCAAAAGAGCGACCAGTGGGAAGAATGAGTCTGGAGCCCTGATATGCATTATACAGAGGCAAGAGGAAAAGAAAAAATTCCCCTCAGACATACATTCATATAAACTCCTACCCCTAACTGAATCGCAATTTGTTTAGCATCTCAACCGATTTGAATAGTCACATATTGAAATCAATTTTCAACCGGCTAGCAGTTAATCGTTACATCCCAACTTTTGACTGGTGATATAAGCCTGAAGATAGTGATTTAGAAACAGATGATAAAAACGTCTGTATGGATGGATGCCTTTGCTGTGATCAGATCCTCATTATCTGAAAGCCTCATTATGCGTAAAGTAATTATATCAGAGCACCAATTAGACTTTTGTCAGGCAATTAATCAGAATCTTTACTGATGCTTGCCTGGTACCCTATAAAAGCAGATCAAATGAAATCATTTCTAGGATGTATTCAAACGCTCATTTTTAAAATAAAGTTACGTATTTGCAGTATAAAAACTTGCATTCAGTTTAATGATGTATCATTTTGTTTTGTACAGCAACTTTGCTCCCCTCAGAATGTGAACTGTCGAGACCTGGAGGGCCGTCACTCCACACCACTACACTTTGCCGCCGGCTACAATCGTGTGGCCGTGGTTGAGTATTTCCTGCACCACGGTGCTGACGTCCACGCCAAAGACAAAGGGTGAGACTCAATGTGGAGTGAACCTCATTAACAGGCAGCTCATGACTTAGCAGCAGCACCAGGAGATAAACTATAATCTTCTTGTCACTATTTATCTCTTGAATTCCCTTTCTGTTGGCAGAGGTTTGGTGCCGCTGCATAACGCCTGCTCGTACGGCCATTACGAAGTGGCAGAGCTGCTGGTCAGACACGGAGCGTCCGTCAACGTGGCTGACCTGTGGAAGTTCACTCCGCTGCATGAGGCGGCAGCTAAGGGCAAATATGAGATCTGCAAACTCCTTCTGAAGGTACTGTCATCACTACTCCTACCGGCTCAACACTGACCTCCTCATGTCACTCGACATACTTGTTAATTCAAGAGATATCTCTTTCTCTAGATGTCTGACAGCCTGGAGTTGTTAATGGTTTTTATCACTCTGTAAAGTTTTTAAATGCAGTGTGAACTGCTGCAGGGGCTTCAGGTTTATTGCCGTTGAGCAGATGTCGGTTTTAATGCCGTCTGTTTTCATCGTACCTCAGGTTACTGTCACAGAGAGGTTCAGCTTCAGAGCTGTAAAGAATATGCACATTAGCCTTCAAACGAACATGTCACTTTGTTTCTTGAAGTGGAACTGCTGAGGACTTTGGTAGAAACTGCAGAAAAGATATTTACTTTTCTCATCCACTGAATCTAAATCCGGAAGGGCAGTTGTAAAATGATTTTGAAGGCACCGATTTCCTGATCCAATTTTATTCTTATTCAAAGTCTCAGATTTGATTTGATTCTGATTCGGAAAAAATTCAGTTGAGAAAAATTCATTTGCAGGCTATTAAAATAAATGTTCTTTGATCCATTCCTGCACAAGGAACTAAAATATTAATGGACCCTAACGATTAAATTCATTACTTGTGGCCTAAAGATGTAAATTGATCAAAAGACTTTTCTTAAAAGTAAACATTCTTAATAAAAAAAGCCATTTTTGTCACATTAAAATTTTAATATAAATAAAATATTAAATAAATAAAATTTTATATAAAATATAAATTTATAAATATACACGCACACACACACACACACACACACACACACACACATATATATATATATATATATATAAAACATATTTATGTTTAGTGAAATCTCTCATCCACTGTGGATTGAATGATTGAGTAATGATCGTTTCATGTATAAATGTTCAGAAAGATCATAGATGAGGTTTTTAAACTGTGCTAAGTCAGCCTTTGGGCTTCTCTGTGGATCTGCGCTCAATGTCTTTATCTCTTTCAGCATGGAGCAGACCCCACTAAGAAGAATCGGGATGGAAACACGCCATTGGACATGGTGAAGGAGGGAGACACAGATATCCAGGACTTGCTGAGAGGAGATGCAGCGCTTTTGGATGCTGCCAAAAAAGGCTGCCTGGCCCGGGTCCAGAAACTGTGCAGCTTGGAGAACATCAACTGCAGAGACACCCAGGGACGCAACTCGACTCCGCTGCACCTGGCAGGTAATGAAAAATCATTCTGCGGCATTCCGAGCCATCACTTTCAACATAGAAATGAGAGCACCTTCTCCCTTTCAAATGGAAAAATCAAGCTGTACCACCATCCAGAGAACTGCGTTTCTACAAAAGCATTGAAGCAGTGTTGTGAGATATCATCCCACCCCAGAGGCGAGGCAAAGAAACCCAGAAGGAAAGAAAGGGGGACATGTTGAATTAAATCTTGGCTCTCATCCCTTTCTGAGCACTGTGTAAGCCTGGCTTCCAGGCGGGGATTCAAAGGCTTCCTTGCCAAATATTAAATCTAAGACTTCCACACAGTTCATACCGTCACCGACATTTACATGCACAACAATATTCTCCGTATGGCTCATGTCCCCGATAAAGTCTTATTCAGAATAATCTCTTTATGCGAGCCTTCCCCCATCTTATTCATGGGTGTTCTTGTATTCGTGAGAATATAATATTTCAGAATTTAAATGTTTTCTGGATTCGTCCACGTGCATTGGTTGTTCTGTGAATTTTTTTTTTTAAGAACACATTTTTTGTAGCTATGAAAAAAACCTCAATCAAGTCAACTTTATTTATATAGTGCTTTAAACAATACAGTTTCTTTCAAAGCAGCTTCACTATTATAAACAGGGAGATAGCAGAATCATTAATGCAAACTTCAAATAAAAGACAAATTAAAATTCTGCTGTAAAGCAGCTCTAAAAATACTGTATCGTAAAAATACAATAGTATCATTATTCAGCTCAAGTTAGTTCAGTGTTTGTTCAGATTTGGTTCGATACTGTGTAAAGTTAAATTATGAAACTTGTTCAATTCAGCTATAAGCAGCTCTACAGAAGACCGTAGCAATGAATATCTTAGCACCTGGCAGGTAATGAAAAATCATTCTGCGGCATTCCGAGCCATCACTTTCAACATAGAAATGAGAGCACCTTCTCCCTTTCAAATGGAAAAATCAAGCTGTACCACCATCCAGAGAACTGCGTTTCTACAAAAGCATTGAAGCAGTGTTGTGAGATATCATCCCACCCCAGAGGCGAGGCAAAGAAACCCAGAAGGAAAGAAAGGGGGACATGTTGAATTAAATCTTGGCTCTCATCCCTTTCTGAGCACTGTGTAAGCCTGGCTTCCAGGCGGGGATTCAAAGGCTTCCTTGCCAAATATTAAATCTAAGACTTCCACACAGTTCATACCGTCACCGACATTTACATGCACAACAATATTCTCCGTATGGCTCATGTCCCCGATAAAGTCTTATTCAGAATAATCTCTTTATGCGAGCCTTCCCCCATCTTATTCATGGGTGTTCTTGTATTCGTGAGAATATAATATTTCAGAATTTAAATGTTTTCTGGATTCGTCCACGTGCATTGGTTGTTCTGTGAATTTTTTTTTTTAAGAACACATTTTTTGTAGCTATGAAAAAAACCTCAATCAAGTCAACTTTATTTATATAGTGCTTTAAACAATACAGTTTCTTTCAAAGCAGCTTCACTATTATAAACAGGGAGATAGCAGAATCATTAATGCAAACTTCAAATAAAAGACAAATTAAAATTCTGCTGTAAAGCAGCTCTAAAAATACTGTATCGTAAAAATACAATAGTATCATTATTCAGCTCAAGTTAGTTCAGTGTTTGTTCAGATTTGGTTCGATACTGTGTAAAGTTAAATTATGAAACTTGTTCAATTCAGCTATAAGCAGCTCTACAGAAGACCGTAGCAATGAATATCTTATCCATGACTTTTTTCAGAAGTTTTAAATAGTAATTTTAATATGTAATATTTAATAGTATAGAATATGTCGGAGCCAAAGCTGAGCTGCTTTTTGATAATAATAATAATAATAATAACTACAACTATTATTATATTGTCATTGCTATTTTATAATAAACGTAGAGTTGCAGCTGTAATGTTTGAAGCACATGACTATAATAATAATATACAATTGTAGCTGGATTTTTCAATATTTTATTTTAAATGTTATTAATAATCATAATTTGTTTTATAACTACAATGACAGTGATGATAATAATAATAATAATTGTTGTTATTCTGTAATAAACATTATACAATTGCATCTGGAATGTTTGAGAGGACATGACTATTATAAATACGAAAGAGTAAAATATAATTGCAGCTGGATTTTTACAAGCATGGCAATTTGTTTCAAATATATTACTATTAATAAGGATAATTCAGTTTATAACTATAATTGCGAACTAAAAAGAATTACCCAGAAGCCTAAGGGTGTTAAATAGATTTGAGTTCAGAGAAGGAGAACACTGCTCCAGGATCATCATTTGCACAACACTCCAGCCGTGCCAGTGACTCGTACTGCGTGCTGAACAGCACAGATCAGCAAATGTCACTGAACAGATGGAGTGAGCGCGCTGGTCATTCCACTTATCTTGCTAGGCCTGGCCAGCAGCAGGTGGGTAGCATCAGGCAAAGATATAGACACATGATTTTACTCCAGCTAGCACACATTCGCTATTTCCACTGGAGAACAATGGGCTGTGACTAACGTGGTGGTTGTGACCCCTGCTTAGAGAACACGCCACTCGTCTGCCGTTTGCCTGTGGGGAGAATTGTAAGACGAATTAATTTGTTCTGACTGACGTTACAGGATCTCATGCATTACAATCCTGATGCTTTGCCTAGCAATTTTTTTAATGACTGGTAAGTCATTTTTAAGGCTGCTTGGGGGGGACTGAGGTTAAATCCAGGGGCTGATTTCCCCTGATTCAGCAGTGTCTGCCCACCAATCAAATATATTTGTTTTTATGTATTTTTATTTGTAATTAATACATTTTATGAAGAAATAACACTTAAATATAAGTGCATTTATCCACAAAAACAAATATGTGTAGTAATTACCTCATTCAGAATTGCCGTATGTTTTCACTCACTAGCATTAGGCTCATTTTGCAGTCTACACGTTCTCTGATGTATTGAAAACGGCCACTGACACTTCATGACGTGTGATACTGTGTCCACAACGTTAATATTTTTTAATTCACTATAATCCTAATGCTTATCATGGTGTTAATGAGAGTAAATCTGCTTTATTAAAGATAAGAGACAAAGAGAGCAGTACAGCCAGACAGATAACATATTCGTGGGAAGGAAGTGAGAAACACTGCTAAAAATGCTTGTGGTTTATAGAGGAGAACCTGCAGGAAGCATTTGATGAGCGCTGCACACGCGGTGAAGTGTGTACGTGTGAGACAGAGAGCGTGTTCTCATTAATGCGGTTCTCAAAGCTGGGTTTGTGCGTTATTAGAGGGCTACAGCCTGTAATGATGAGGGCTCTAATTAGTGACGGTCCTGTAGGCATGTATGTCTGGAGTGAGAGTGAGAGGGAAAGGAACCGAAGAAGACGGTTAAAACTGAAAATAGTAGTGTCTGGTCTTTTTGGGAAAAGGTCAGTGACGGCTTGCTCAATGCCAAAGGTTGACTGCCAGATTGAGTTTCTTCTAGCTAAGCTGGAGTGACAAAAACACACACACACATCTGTGCTTAGCTTCCACTTTGCACTGAGCAATAAATATAATTGCAATCACAAGGAGTAACGAGGAGTAAGATTTCAGTAACACTGGCTAAAGAGAGTTTAATTGAGTTTAATTAAGTTTTGAAAATGGGAATGGATGAAATTTCACTATAGACCTTATGCAGAGAAACTGAAATGCACCCAAGATGAACAATTTGATCTTGGGATCAATTAATAAATTGACTGAAACTGTGAGCAGGGGGGAAACTTAAAAAAAAAAAAAAAAAAAAATATATAAATATTTTTATATATTTTCGGTTTTCATTTAAATTTTAGATTTAGTCATTTCTTTTGTGCTTATATTTTAGTGATCTCTATTTTTATTTCAGTTTTAGTAACTTACTATTAGTATTTACTAATATTTTGAATGACTAATTTTTTATAATTTCAGGTTTAATTTTAATTTTGTTTTACGTTTTCGTAGTTTGTGCTTTGATCATTTTTATGTCATGGTTTTTTTAATATTTCTATATGGCTTTACACACATCTATCTATCTATCTATCTATCTATCTATCTATCTATCT
>NW_015505324.1:706648-737518 GCF_001515645.1 Sinocyclocheilus grahami | reverse complement strand
TGCGGTTCTCAAAGCTGGGTTTGTGCGTTATTAGAGGGCTACAGCCTGTAATGATGAGGGCTCTAATTAGTGACGGTCCTGTAGGCATGTATGTCTGGAGTGAGAGTGAGAGGGAAAGGAACCGAAGAAGACGGTTAAAACTGAAAATAGTAGTGTCTGGTCTTTTTGGGAAAAGGTCAGTGACGGCTTGCTCAATGCCAAAGGTTGACTGCCAGATTGAGTTTCTTCTAGCTAAGCTGGAGTGACAAAAACACACACACACATCTGTGCTTAGCTTCCACTTTGCACTGAGCAATAAATATAATTGCAATCACAAGGAGTAACGAGGAGTAAGATTTCAGTAACACTGGCTAAAGAGAGTTTAATTGAGTTTAATTAAGTTTTGAAAATGGGAATGGATGAAATTTCACTATAGACCTTATGCAGAGAAACTGAAATGCACCCAAGATGAACAATTTGATCTTGGGATCAATTAATAAATTGACTGAAACTGTGAGCAGGGGGGAAACTTTAAAAAAAAAAAAAAAAAAATTTTTTATATATTTTCGGTTTTCATTTAAATTTTAGATTTAGTCATTTCTTTTGTGCTTATATTTTAGTGATCTCTATTTTTATTTCAGTTTTAGTAACTTACTATTAGTATTTACTAATATTTTGAATGACTAATTTTTTATAATTTCAGGTTTAATTTTAATTTTGTTTTACGTTTTCGTAGTTTGTGCTTTGATCATTTTTATGTCATGGTTTTTTTAATATTTCTATATGGCTTTACACACATCTATCTATCTATCTATCTATCTATCTATCTATCTATCTTATCTATCTTTCAGTTTTAGTAACTTACTATTAGTATTTACTAATATTTTGAATGACTAATTTTTTATAATTTCAGGTTTAATTTTAATTTTGTTTTACGTTTTCGTAGTTTGTGCTTTGATCATTTTTATGTCATGGTTTTTTTAATATTTCTATATGTCTTTACACACATCTATCTATCTATCTATCTATCTATCTATCTATCTATCTATCTATCTATCTTATCTATCCAGCCATCCAGGTTTTTTTTTTTTTGGTAAATTTTAAAAACACTCTGAAACTGTGATACGGATTAGTTGCTTGTGTTTGATACCAGATTTGTGGGCAGATGGATTTACATTTCTCTGCATCCTTTTCTCCACAGCTGGCTATAACAATCTGGAGGTAGCAGAGTATTTACTTGAGCACGGGGCGGACGTCAACGCACAGGACAAAGGTGGCCTTATTCCCCTCCACAACGCGGCCTCGTATGGGGTGAGTGCAATTGCTGATTAAAAGGAGGAACATTTCATTGAGACTGGGACTACATGCAGACATCTGTTAAGCTGGCACATGTCATGCCTCTGGTGTCATGTCAGGTCTGGCAGGAAACGGTGCTGTGGGTACCTCAGACACACACAAACAGATGTAGATGCTGAATAATCCATGTATTTGCTCCTGAAAACGAAACAAAGGGCTTTTTTTCTCCCAGAACAAATGTAAACCTTCACCTGAACCCCTCTGTGCTCTGATACAGCACTTTGTTTTCACTTCCTGAAAATCAGAGTGTGACTGTATGTAAAATGTGTTTGGACATCTGTATTTGTTCTGCCAACAGAACCTTGGCTTATGCACTTTTAATGTGTCGCTGCGCCTAATGATTCTTCAGGGGGTTTCAGTTGCATTTTCACTTGCGAACAACCCAGATGCCGAGATGAAGCCGCTTGCGAGCCGCAACCCAGATGAGCCTTAATCCACAAAGCACAGAACGCTTCTAATACAGGATTTGACTCTTTCTGGAAATCGAATTTAGGGAAACCCATTACAGGTGATGGTAGTTGGAGGTATTTATCAGCGTCTGCCCTCTGGAGGTCTACAGGGATGTGATTAGACCATGCAGATGGATGGGAGCAGATTGCAGTTACATAAACATGCTGGATCAGAACTAGTCAGACTCCGGCCTTCGACCGCACTCACATACGCTCTCTGTTGCCATCCAAGAAACAGGACCTCTGTGACGCGAGCTGTGAGATTCTTATTGGCTGTGACCGGAGTGGCAGGTTGCCCAGGCTTTGCTGATTGGCTACAGGAGAGCTGGCGGCCGGCCAGTCGATGCTGGCTGACCTTGAGTGCGCCTCCCTCTGTTCATTTGCGGCCTTTTTGTGTTAAGGCTGTCAGCGCTCGGCAAACACAGCCAGCTGATCGCAGTTCCATACAGTCACTGCTTCTGACGGAAGGACATCTCAGCCACACACACTGTGCACCACAACTCAAGAGTTGACCAAAACCCAAGCTTGTTTTGCTCTCCCTCTCTATTGCTAATGAGAACGGTTCTCATATGCTGTTTAAAGGGATAGTCAAAAATGAGAATTCTGACGATATTTACTCATTACTGAGAAAATGATTTGATCTTAAGAATTGTATTACTTCAAATCATGAAAAAATCATTTAGACTGATTTTATTTTATTTGTTTAAAAAAATGATTAATTGAAAATAATTTGATTCACTCAAAAGAGTGATTTGATTCACAAATGGAACATTGCTACTTTTCTCATTCTTTTGCCGTGTAGAGCTAGAGCTAGGGCAGGTGTCAACATTTTCAAAGAATAACAATGTGTTTTGGTTTGTTTTTCACACAAAGCTATTGTATGGCTTCATAAGAGTTGTATGGAACACTTTAAAGGCTACATTCACACTGCAGGCAAATGTGGCCCAAATCCGATTTTTTTGCTCACATGTGACTCACATCTGTTTTTCTCATGACAGTGTGAACCGCACAAACCACATGGAATCTGATCTTTTCAATTCCGATTTGTGCCACTTTCATTTATGGTACTAAATCCAATACAGGTCAGATGTTTTGGAATGCGACCGCACGGTGAACAGTCATATCGGAATTCATGTGACTTTTACGTCACTCTAGATCAACATTCGTCACGATTCTGCGCTCATGGGAGACACTTCAAAGATTTTACATACCTAAAGCTATCAAGACAGTTGCGAAAGGTAGTCAGTGGAAGTACAGTGACGTGTCGGAACTCATAAGTAGTAAGTCATAATATCATAAAAGTTTCAAAACTCTGCTCTCTTCTGTCAAATCATTGTCTTTATTTTTCATATTGCCTGCGCATAATTTCGCTGGCTTCTGCGGCAGATCACACTATAAATAAACGCATAATCGCTTACTTTATGTCCTCTGTGTTTACTTCCATATGACACAAATGTTGCCAAGTCCACAGTTTTCCCACAGAATTGGGAAACTTTTTCATCGTTGCCGCGGGTGGTTTTTCAACTCCGTGGGTTAAAGTGACCACACTAACGCGATATATAACCAACAGAAAGTGATTGGGCTAGTTTTGGACTAGTTTTGAGAAGCAGTTGGGAAGATTTGTTTTGTGAAAACCTGGCAACCCTGTTCATATTGTTCTTTTGCGCAGGCGGGTCAGTTCAGAACCATGATCTGTTCACACTGGAAATCTGATATTGGCCACATTTAATACAACAATGTAAGCAGCTATACAAAAAAATTGAATTGAGCACTAAGGCTCACAGTGTGAACGTAGCCAAAGATATCACTTAGTGATGGTCACAATCCAGCACTTGAAGTCTGAAAACCAATCAATATTTTACACTAAAGCAGATCTGCTATAGAAAAAGCTTTGCTTCTTTTTTAATAAATATCCAGGCTAAAGATTGTAGGTTGTAGAATAAATTTTTCAGTAATAAGCCTCTGTCTTCCCTTCTAGCATGTGGACATCGCGGCCCTGCTGATCAAGTATAACACCTGTGTAAATGCCACTGATAAATGGGCCTTCACACCCCTTCATGAAGCTGCGCAGAAGGGCCGCACACAGCTCTGTGCTCTGCTGCTGGCCCACGGGGCTGACCCCACCATGAAGAACCAGGAGGGCCAGACGCCACTGGACTTGGCGACGGTAATAAACGCTGACCTCTTACACGGATTCACATTTATGTACAGTCAAGCCCACATTTATATACTACCATTCATTTAACATAGCTACAGATTTGAAAATATAGACATTCCCCAGTTTAAATCCAACTTCTATAAAAGTTTCATGCTCTGCAAGACTATTTGTTCTGGCTGTAAGGTCCCATATGGTTCAGGTAGCATAGACTATACTGAGAAATTGGGACATTTATCTTCTTAACACATAAGCAGAGGTGTTTAAACCCATGCCCCCTGTGTTCAGGCTTGTGCGAAGCAAATGGTAAATCTGCCGTAGCCTTTAGTAATTGGGCTCTGGTGGCTGTGTTCATGCCAGGTGCTAATGACACAGCTGTTCTCAGCTTTTATTGTCCAATTCTAGACCAAGAAGCCAAACTAATGCTTCGTGCAACTACTTTCTAATTTATCCCCTCACCCATGTGGCGTGGTACTCTAACATGAATATTAGATGAGTCTAAGTTGTATTTAAAACTGAACAGACACAGAATTCTTATACAAGTGTTGATTTTTCCTCCTTTATTTTTGCTTATTTTATTTTTTTATTGATTTTCAGGCTGATGATATCCGGGCGCTGCTGATTGATGCCATGCCCCCTGAAGCGTTGCCTAGTTGTTTTAAGCCCCAGGCTACAGTGGTCAGTGCCTGCGTCATCTCTCCATCATCCACACCTTCCTGTCTGTCTGCCGCTAGCAGCATAGACAATCTGGCCGGGCCCCTGGCAGAGCTGGCCGTACCTGGAGCCTCAGGCCCTGCTGATGGGGCTGCTGGATCAGAGAGGAAGGAGGGAGAAGGTGAGTAGATCATGTGATGTGACTTGAAATTATAACGTTAAAGTAAGTAGGGCTGCAACAACTATTAATTTTTTTTAATAAAATGTGTTGTTGGATATAAAATAGTATTAGTTTAAAATGAACTGAAATCAAAATGATTTTAAGAAATGATGCAAGTTGGAATGCTAACAATATTTTATAAGAACAGTAACTGAAATGGTATTATAACGCTATATATATATATATATATATATATATATATATATATATATGTGTGTATATATATACACATATATACAGTATATATATATATGTGTGTGTGTATATATATTAGCACACAATGTATAACCTGAGCTTATGCATTATTTTATAGGTCTAGTCTTTTATATTTGTATTTATAATCTTCAGTTTGCACATTGTTTTGGAGGACAATAGAGTGCATGATGACAGCATTTTGTTTTAGAAAATGCTGGAAAAATAGTCTTTTATTCTATTAATCTAAAGAAAATTGTTGCTAGATTAATCAGTAATAAAATGACATTTAGTTGCAGCCCTAAAGGTAATTATCCCGTAAATGTAGGACAATAGTTTTATTAGTTATGATGTTTTTTTCTATAGTTACAATTCTGGATATGAACATCAGTCAGTTCCTGAAGAGTTTGGGTTTGGAGCATTTGCGGGATATTTTTGAGCGGGAACAGGTAAGGTCACTTGCTAGGATCAAATCAATCTCAATCATCTCAATCTCATCAGTTCCACTCCACACATTAAATTGCCAGCTGTCCTGTGTAGAGAGGCCTGCCGTTGTTTCCCGTAGAGAACTCCAGGTCCTTCTCGTCAACGTTATGTAAATGCGATGACATCTGTGGCCTCGTAATTATCTCCTTTCAATATACTCTCTCTCTCTCTCTCTCTCAGCACCTTGGCTTTATCATTTCCAACCAACTCCTCTTCAGCCGGACGCTGTGAGATTACTAGCGTCTCTCGAACTGTATAGGTGTGAGAGATCCTGGCGCTGACCTCTGCGCCCCTTCTTTTGATTAATACGGTCATGCCACTCGCTCACACTGAGCTCAGGACTCTGTTGTTCCTCTGGCTTTCCTCCTCCTCAGCTTCGACTCCACAAGGGCGAACCCGTGGGATGCGATTGGCATACTGCGCCAGACCCGCAGCTCATTTGCACATAGATGAACAGAAATGGTCTTGGCGGCCACCAGCTGGGAAGAGCGCTTGATGTGAGGGGCTGAAATCAGTTGTGATTGTGGCTTTCGTAAGGTGCATTCATCTGTCTCACAGTGTCTCTTATTCTGCAATGCTGTGCCTACGGGAGATGGAGCATGAAGAGGCAACAGTTTTTCAGAGAAGTGTAAAAGACTGAGTGCAAACGAGATTGAGGATGTGCTCACAGATCTCATACACGTGCCAGTGTCGTCATTAGACATGTCTGGTTTTAACCTTAGAGCAGTTTAGAGCCATCTCCTCAATTTACTACTGCCGTCAAGGGCTTTTTGCTAATATTTGGCTCATTTAGATGTCTGTAGTATGTCTGCTGCATTTCCACTTCCCTTAGACATTTGAGTTTTTATTGTTCATCAGCTAGAAAAAAAAGGTTCCACAATCGATTCTAGTGAATATATATATATATATATATATATATGTATATATATATGTATATATGTATATATGTATATAGGCTAGCTGTGCATTAAATGATTTTAATGCATGACGTGGAGACAAAGAACCACCCGATGCGAAGCGGAGCCACCCGTGCATTATCCTGCTTATACCATGGTCATTTGCCAGCATTGACAATTTAAAGCTGTTAATGATATTTGCAGTGCAATATTTGACTGGAAGTGTAAAAATTATTTTTATCAGTTATGGCTCATTAGCTCTAGCATTCTGCCCGCTTCAAATCAGACAGAGAGATGAAATAGTGCAGTAAGACCACATTTATTTGAATTAATGAATTCTAACATTTATTTGAATTAATTAGCGATCGAGAGAGAGAGAGAGATAACAGTTGTATTTGAGCGGGAACAGGTAAGGTCACTTGCTAGGATCAAATCAATCTCAATCATCTCAATCTCATCAGTTCCACTCCACACATTAAATTGCCAGCTGTCCTGTGTAGAGAGGCCTGCCGTTGTTTCCCGTAGAGAACTCCAGGTCCTTCTCGTCAACGTTATGTAAATGCGATGACATCTGTGGCCTCGTAATTATCTCCTTTCAATATACTCTCTCTCTCTCTCTCTCTCAGCACCTTGGCTTTATCATTTCCAACCAACTCCTCTTCAGCCGGACGCTGTGAGATTACTAGCGTCTCTCGAACTGTATAGGTGTGAGAGATCCTGGCGCTGACCTCTGCGCCCCTTCTTTTGATTAATACGGTCATGCCACTCGCTCACACTGAGCTCAGGACTCTGTTGTTCCTCTGGCTTTCCTCCTCCTCAGCTTCGACTCCACAAGGGCGAACCCGTGGGATGCGATTGGCATACTGCGCCAGACCCGCAGCTCATTTGCACATAGATGAACAGAAATGGTCTTGGCGGCCACCAGCTGGGAAGAGCGCTTGATGTGAGGGGCTGAAATCAGTTGTGATTGTGGCTTTCGTAAGGTGCATTCATCTGTCTCACAGTGTCTCTTATTCTGCAATGCTGTGCCTACGGGAGATGGAGCATGAAGAGGCAACAGTTTTTCAGAGAAGTGTAAAAGACTGAGTGCAAACGAGATTGAGGATGTGCTCACAGATCTCATACACGTGCCAGTGTCGTCATTAGACATGTCTGGTTTTAACCTTAGAGCAGTTTAGAGCCATCTCCTCAATTTACTACTGCCGTCAAGGGCTTTTTGCTAATATTTGGCTCATTTAGATGTCTGTAGTATGTCTGCTGCATTTCCACTTCCCTTAGACATTTGAGTTTTTATTGTTCATCAGCTAGAAAAAAAAGGTTCCACAATCGATTCTAGTGAATATATATATATATATATATATATATGTATATATATATGTATATATGTATATATGTATATAGGCTAGCTGTGCATTAAATGATTTTAATGCATGACGTGGAGACAAAGAACCACCCGACGCGGAGCGGAGCCACCCGTGCATTATCCTGCTTATACCATGGTCATTTGCCAGCATTGACAATTTAAAGCTGTTAATGATATTTGCAGTGCAATATTTGACTGGAAGTGTAAAAATTAGGCTCATTAGCTCTAGCATTCTGCCCGCTTCAAATCAGACAGAGAGATGAAATAGTGCAGTAAGACCACATTTATTTGAATTAATGAATTCTAACATTTATTTGAATTAATTAGCGATCGAGAGAGAGAGAGAGATAACAGTTGTATGTGTGTGTGTGTGTGTGTGTGTGTGTGTGAGTTACTTGCATCTGTGTGTCTCTCTCTACAAACAATGAAGTTGTGTTATGTTACAAAAAACGCAATTGTACCACCTCGTTGCTGAGGAATATAATGTAGCGATCCGGTGTCTAGGCTATTTTATTAATAAAAGTCGTGGGGCAGCTTTGACGGCAAGTTTCTGTGCTCCTGCATGTTTCTGTGTGAGATCTCCGCTCTGTCTCTGCGTGTGCGTGTGCGTGCGTGCGTGCGTGCGTGCGCGCGTGTGTGTGTGTGTGTGTGTGTGCGCATCAATTAAAGCAGTGCATTAATAAAGAATGGTGATTAAACCGATTTGGAACTACCTGTGCATTAAACGGTTTTAAGGCATACCTGCCAGCCAATCAGAATTGAGTATTCAGACCGATCTCATATATATATATATATATATATACTCACACACATACACACACACACACACACGTTACCTTAAGTTTTACTTATTCTAGTGTACTGAAGACTTAAGGTTTTTCACTAGTCCTGCAGTTCCTTTTCAGCTTTGCCACAAATGAAAACTTTGCCAAGAGAGTTAAAGAAAGAGAGAAAGCAGCCATCCCGCTGCAGCCATCACACCTTCACAGCCATAATGGTCGGTCCTGCGAGCCCTATCGATTGAAGTGCACAGTGCTTTCTGAGAGAGAGAGAGAGAGAGAGAGAGAGCAGTTGGCTTGCCGTTGGCTCCTGGGCTAATGGCCTTTGACAGACCTATCATAGATGTGATGCATTGCCAATAAGTGGGCCTTGGAACTGGAGTGTGAGAGTTTGAGATTACACAGGCTGCTGCAAAGTCAGCGGCAATTGGATGGTCACACTGGTTTCTTTCGCTTCAATTCATGCACTACATACAGTTCCAAAGTTTAAAAGTTGTTTTTTTTGTTGTTGTTTTTTTAAAGCCTCTTATGCTCACTCACCAAAGCTGCATTTATTTGATTAAAAAATACAGTAAAATATATACAATTTACAATTAAAAAATACAGTTTAAAATATTGTTAATGTTTTCAATTTTAATATGTGATGCCTGTGACGGCCTTGGAACTGGAGTGTGAGAGTTTGAGATTACACAGGCTGCTGCAAAGTCAGCGGCAATTGGATGGTCACACTGGTTTCTTTCGCTTCAATTCATGCACTACAGTTCCAAAGTTTAAAAGTTGTTTTTTTTGTTGTTGTTTTTTTAAAGCCTCTTATGCTCACTCACCAAAGCTGCATCTATTTGATTAAAAAATACAGTAAAATATATACAATTTACAATTAAAAAATACAGTTTAAAATATTGTTAATGTTTTCAATTTTAATATGTGATGCCTGTGATGGCATCATTACTCCAATCTTCAGTGTCACATGATCTTTCAGAAATCATTCTAATATGCTGATTTGCTGCTCGAAACACTTTTTCTTTATTATCAATGTTGAAAACAGTTGTGCTGCTTAATATTTTTGTGGTAACCGCAATACAGCTTTTTCAGGTTTCTTTGATGAATAGAAAGTTCAAAAGATCAGCATTTCTTTAAAAATAGAAATCTTTTGTAACATTATGAATGTCTTACTGTTATTTTACAAATTGCTGAGTAAAATATTAATTTAAAAAAATAATCTTACTGACCCCAAACTTTTGAACAGTAGCTGTGTTTTTTATTTTGCTGCACAGATTTGTTGATCTCTGACCTGCAAGGTCCTATATTTTAACATTTTGAATGTATTATTTTTATTTTAGAGTTTACAAACAAAAAAAGTGACAACATATCTGTTTGTCCATATTCATCAAGGTCCAAAATGGTTTCACATGCTTTGTTCAGTGTGGCCAAACATTAATGCTCTCTGTAAGACGCGCGCTGGCTCAAACGACTCCCTGCCTCAGTCTAGCATGCGCGAATTGCCATCTGCGTGTTTGCTTTTGTGTGCGTATTGCATGCAGGAGGCGTATTCAGTAATGATCACTCTGTGTGTTATGAGTCACACGCGATAATATCCAGAGTATATCTTCTCAATAGGAGGAAGTTCCACATTGCAACAAGCTGAGAAAATAAAAAATTGCACCGTTGGCTGTTTCAGAAACAGCCGAGTCGAAATTGGCCTTGAAATGAATCACTTCATGCCATTTTTCATTACAGCTTTATCTTGTGCTTGTTTGTGCCTCCAGACTACTATGGCTACCCTAATTCTGATTGGTGTTCATCTGTTGGATTAGATTTCACTGGATGTGCTGGCTGACATGGGGCACGAGGAGCTCAAGGAGATTGGGATCAACCCTTACGGGCACAGACACAAACTCATCAAAGGCACTGAGAGGCTGCTGGGCGGTCAACAAGGTCAGTCCAGAAGCGTTCAACTCCAGCATCTCTCTCAAACACCATCTGTTCATGACTAAACAAAGCGTACTGAGGTACCTTCTAGTTTTATGTGTTGGTGTGCTTCTATTACAGGTGCCAACCCATACCTGACATTCCACTGTGCGAGTCAGGGCACGGTGCTGATCGACCTGGCCCCTGATGACAAAGAGTTTCAGTCGGTAGAGGAGGAGGTGAGAGCGGAATCCAAATCAGCAGATCATTTTATAAAACCATATGATTCCATGAATAGTTCTGCTTCTAAAAGCTGATTGGTCAGTATTTCATCTGTGCTAAGATAAAGAGTTTGGTAAGAGCTAAATGATATATAGCACCTGTTAGGGATGGGTCTGGTGGACAACTAGTTGTCTAGAATCTGACCAGTCAATTACTGAGGTTGAATAGTTTGTATAGATACTTTTTTAGGTTTTATTTTTATTTGATCTTTTTTTTTCTGGTGGCGCTATAAATGAGATAAATTTAGACATATGCATAAACGACAACTAAATTGATTTATTTATTTTTTTAATCATATGGTTTTTTTGTAAGGAATGTGATCTGTAGTGTTAGTGTGCAGTAAACATTATAACTCTTATGTAAGTTATTTGTAGACTTATTTTATTAATGAATTTAATTTTGGTGTGTGCTATAAATTATAACTTATGTGTAGTCTTATTTTATTTTAATATGCAATAAGTTATAACTTATTTATATTCTTATGTAACTTATTTGTGGTCTAATTAAATTTTTTAATTGTATTTAGTTTATTTCAGTGTGTAAGTTATAAATGATAGACTTATTTGTAGTCTTATGTTATATTATTTTATTATGTGAAAAGTTATAACTTATGTAATCTTATTTTACTATTTTAATTCTTGTTGTGTGTAATAAGTTATCATTTATTGTCTTATTTAATTTTACTTTAGTATGCAATGGAAAATTATAACTTAACCTAATTATAACTTTGTTGTCTTATTTTACTATGTTATTTAATTAATCTTATTACATTGAAGTGTTTGTTATAATTTGAAAGTCTTATATAACTTATTTGTTGTCTTATTTTTAATTTAATTATTTTACTGTGTGATAAAACTAAAGTCCTATTGAAGGGCTGCTTGTTCTTACATTTTATATAATTTTTTTTTGTTTTACAGCTGCAAAGTACGATCAGAGAGCACAGGGATGGTGGCAATGCTGGGGGTGTTTTCAGCAAATACAACATCCTGAAGGTGAGTATGAGTATTTACATTAATACTAGACAGACTTTGATTAGTTAATAGTTTGAATGTCTGTTGATCCTGTATGCGCTGATGTCAGAACTTTGTTCATTGTTGGTACAGATTCAAAAGGTGGTGAACAAGAAGCTGAGGGAGCGTTACGCACACAGACAGAAGGAGATCACAGACGAGAATCACAACCATCACAACGAGCGCATGCTCTTTCACGGTATGGTCACGAGATGAATGACCTGTGCTATTTGGGAAAGTTTAAGCTACAAAAGAACCTTGTTTCCCCGTTTCTGACTCAAAGGCTTTTTTACCTAAGGATGATCAGTTTCCTTTTACTCTTAATCTACAGGGTCACCGTTCATCAACGCCATCATTCATAAAGGGTTTGATGAGAGGCACGCTTACATAGGGGGGATGTTTGGAGCAGGGATTTACTTTGCAGAGAACTCCTCTAAAAGCAACCAGTATGTGTACGGCATTGGAGGAGGGACCGGCTGCCCCACACATAAAGACCGCTCCTGTTACATCTGTCACAGGTACATACACATCTGTTTCTTCCTCTTGAAGATAATTACAAGAGATCCTAGACTAGCTCTGATATGAATCTGATGGGTTGCTTATGGATGAAATACTGGAGCACTTACCCTACATGACCAGCTGATGGTGCTGTGTATAATATAAACCAGTGCTTCTCAACCAGTGCTTCTCAGATTTAGGACCCGGATGTAACACTGGACATGAAATTGACCCAAAACTACTCAAAAGTATCAAATGAAATGCCTTAAAATTAATGAAACTCATTAATATTTATTACAACTCTTAAATATTATTGCATTACAAATTATTCTGAAACTGTCCATGGATCCTGTGTACTTTTATGTAATAATTTATTGACACAAACATAAAGCTGTACTTAAGTTTTGATCCTATTAAATCCAATTAATACGTATTAGTATTTAATATACATTTTATTAATTATTTTTGTTATTATAAATTATTATATGTTTATATTTTAACTGATTTTTTTAAATTAAAATGTAATTATATAATTGTATTTATTGCAAATGTAATTGTGCTCTGTAATTGTGTATAAGTTATACATTAATTTATAAATATAAATTACATTGTATTATATATGTGTGTATATATAGAAGTGTGTGTATTTGTCATTTGTGTGTGTATCATATATATATAAATATAAATGATATATAATGTCAAATACAATAGTAATTTAGTAATTACAATAAAATGTTTTGTGTGTGTGGAGAAAATAATGAAATATATTTATATTTGTTATTTTATATATTATATTTTTCATAATTTCATTCAAATATAATGTTATCTTATTATTTATTGCAAATTGTGCTGTTTGCAGGCAGATGCTGTTTTGCCGGGTGACTCTGGGTAAATCCTTCTTGCAGTTCAGTGCCATGAAGATGGCCCACGCTCCTCCAGGACATCATTCCGTCATCGGCCGTCCCAGTGTCAACGGGTTAGCCTACGCCGAATATGTCATCTACCGAGGGGAACAGGTGAGAGAGCTCAGATATTTAACAACGGCAAAAACAAACACATTTGTCAGGTAGTAGATATTTGGTTCATTTCCAACTCCGTGTTTTTGCAGGCCTTCCCAGAGTACCTCATCACATACCAGATCATCAAGCCAGACAGCACACCTCCATCACCGGCAGAAGCAGAGCAGAAGTCCTAGTCCACACGGGCGGCCCTGCGAAACGCTCAGACTGTTACCCAAACATCTCACACACATCCACAGACGCCTCCTCACGTGATAGGAATCACATCCGCTCACCCATAAACCTCTGCGCTGCCTCTTTAATTTGCAGTTAGGCTCCATTTATGTCCCTGTGAGTGTTTACAAGAAAGAGTTGCCTTGGCTGGCCGTGTCCTGGCCTTCCTTTTCAGGTCAAGAGTCGGGATATCGGCCATAATGCTGTTTCAGGGCTAAACGAAAGGACTCGCCTGCTACGTGAAAGACAACAAGTGACCTCTTCCCCATCATTCTATTCAATTTAACACTGTTCAAGCATTGACTTCCTTTCTTTGAAATGGTTTTACTATTACTGTGATTAATTACCTTTCTGTTGTATTTTCATCTGTTTGCTTCACAATAATGGAGCACGTCTCAAAGGGACCTGACATTTCAGCAATCCTCCTTTCCATTATTGAAGTTAACAGAAGACCCTGAAAATCTCATTGTTGTGGTTTTAATTTTCTTTATGCATTATTAAAAAAAAAAAGCCATCAAAAAGAATGTTGATGCAGGAATCAGAACTATTCAAAAGACCTTTGACCACAAAATAGCAAAAATTGTATGCTTTTATTCCTTTTTTTTTTTACATATCTTTGCACGGGAATACTGGTCAGAATGTCCCATTCCATTGCCATAGCCCAAAATGCATCTTTTAAAGAATTTGCACTTTTAAGCAGGTCTTAAGTTTGATTTTAAAAAGACGTAGGTTAAAAAAAATGGCCAGTAATGTACAGGTTGTGTAAAGGACAATGCCTTTGTATAGCTTTTAATGTTGTTTACCGATGCAGAGTGGGGTTTATTAGTACTGTAAAGGAAGTGGGAATTCTTGTTTTCAGATCTTTCCTTCTATATTTTTGGACGACCAAATGACTCCGCTTTTGAAGTCGCTGCTTTTGCTTTCGATATGTTTTGGATCACAACCACAAGAATTCCTCAGTCTTGTTCATTCCAGTCCTGTTTCTCTGGCGTCAGAGAAACGCCTCTTTTACGAGGGTTTCCGTAACGCTTTTCCTGTTACACACTACTGATATCAGAGGCTCGGCTGACTCGCATTCATGTTACAGAATGAAATGAAGAATGTGGCTCTAC
Source organism: Sinocyclocheilus grahami (assembly GCF_001515645.1). Classification (NCBI taxonomy): domain Eukaryota; kingdom Metazoa; phylum Chordata; class Actinopteri; order Cypriniformes; family Cyprinidae; genus Sinocyclocheilus; species Sinocyclocheilus grahami. The sequence continues at coordinate 722,947 of NW_015505324.1, read as the reverse complement.
CTCTGAAAGTCTCATGGTTTGGTTGCTTTGCTCAGGTGTAGTTTGTGGTTCTGGACTTGTGTACTGGAGGTCATCTGCCTTACTCCAGGATTCTTGTGTGTTCAAACCAGAGAGAAAGAGAGCAGACCTTTCTTCTTCTCTTAGTAGTATGAGCACAGACATGTCCACTGCTCCCCCCAAGCCAATATTTGGGAGACCAACTCCTGAACTATTTCTCAATTCTTTGAGCTGTATTTTTACTTCATTTCCATGTTCCTGTGAACTTTAATCAGAAACGGCTTGTCTACCATAAGCCATCTTCGGACTAATCAAACACTCCTCAATCATGTAAAAAGGTCTTAATAAAGTACATGTCATTAATACTGTCTGCTGTCTTTTCTCACACTTTCTGAACTCTTAGTTTCATTGGGGTTTTTTGATTAAAAAAAATGTATGTATCATTTAAATATATCAGATAGTATTTTTTTAAATGCTTGTTTAAAAAAATTATAAAATAAAAAAAAAATGTGAAAAATAAAAACACAACCTTTTTATTTTCGTGTATGTGTGTACCTGTTTTTCTATTCTGGTGGGGACTTCAACCTGAATACACACAGACTCATGGGGACTCGTGTCACGGTGGGGACCTAAATTGAGGCCCCCACGGGTAAACAAGCTAATAAATCACATAGAATGACGTTTTTTGAAAATGCAGAAAGTTTCCTGTAAGGGGTAGAGTTGGTGTAGGGCAATAGAAAATACGGTCTGTACAGTAGAAAAAGCATTACGCTTATGGAGAGTCCCCACAAGGATATCAAACCAGACGTGTGTGTGTAATGTGCTTAATTTAAGGAAGTCTGCTGGGCCTTAAATTGTAAAATTACATCGTCGCCTTAATAATAACATCCATGTACTTTACTGAACCCCTGTAAAGCACCTGGCCATAGAGGCCTACAGTGGCGTTGAATTTAAGTACAATCATGAAAAACCTGGAACTATCAGGTTAAAAAAAAAAACTTTAATCCTAGAAGGCCTAAACGTTTCTGAGCGCCGCATATAACTTTTAATTCACATTAGGCTACATTAAACATAATTTAAAGGCTTCACGACTATGATGTAATTATGTACTAAATATGTAACAAAAAATGCTTTTAATATTACCGCAAATAGTCAACAATGGTCCGTAAGCAGTGACCATATTGTGTGCCTTGTTGCTATGTAACGTTCCAGCTTCTAATTCAGCATAATTTCAAAACATTTAATGAAAATATATGTAAATGAATTGCTTTCAACGTATTGCAGTTTTGCTGCAGCGTGTCACTGAGGGTTATGTGGATTCTGCTCAAGGAAGCCGCTGTTATTTCAATGTTTTTCAGCGAACTTCTCGGGAAATGAGAGGAAGGATTGTTTGTTTCCATGAGGCGGAATTGACGGTGACGTGAAATCAGAACACACGCTAGGAGGCGCTGTGGCTCTTCGAAAACAACCTCTTTTCAATCTATTCATAATCCTTCCCTCATTTATCAGATATAATGCGAATTCTTTTCTGCCGCATAATCGCGCGCGATATTCTTTTCTATCTTCTCTTTAAGAAATAATGAGATGGCCCATGTTATATTCATTTTACAAAATGATTGCAATAATACTTACAGGCCTACTGCCATACAGCAAAATATATGATTCATCATCTGTAGCTTTTTTCGTCTATACTACAAGTAATCACGCCACACATTCATTAAAGAACACAGTTTATATTTAATGACAATCGTGAGATAAATAAAACATACATATAATACAACAGAACAGGGTAGAGTTCAAAAAATCGTAACCCTCTGTATGATATTGCCATTAGTCGTCAGACAATAACATTTCACAAGTACAGTAAAAAGTATTGCATTCATCCTCATCAGTGTTTGACAGACAAACCACTTAACATGCCAAAAAAGAGTGGGAAGCGCTGCCCGGTTACAACTTCAGTTCCGGCGAGGTGCAAAACAAACCTCAAATCAATTTTACATCACTTAAAAGTGCTATAAAAGGCACCCACAATCTCATTAAAAAAAAGTAGTAGGTCCCCACACACATAAACAAACCAGCTGCTATATGGACTATTCAAGGCATGTTTCCCTCACAGAGCTTTTCAAAGGGGAACATTAAAAACAAAACAAATGGAAAGTGGCTTCCCAATCGTCCCATTCCCAACTTCCAGTGTAAAAAGGTTCAGTGTACAACCCAGATTTATCCTACACTATTTGTTAAATAGTCATAGTTGGTAAGGCATACAGCAGAAATAATTCATGAGATCTCCTCAGTACAAACTACCAAAGAAAATCAAATCATTTTCACACAATATATACATTTCAAAATACAAAGAAAACCAGACCATACAGTGCTTTGGTGGTGATTGGGAGGAAGGAGAATCAAGTTATTGCTCTGATCTGTGACAGGAACGGATCTGTATTGCAGATTGAAATGCTTTGAATGTCTTGTTCGCGATCAGTCTGAAAGAAAGGCGACGCAAGCGTCTTGTGAAAGTGTCTGTGTACCTTCTCTGTACAAGGCACTGACAAATACACAACCAACTCGATGAAAGACACTTCCTGCCGAAGGTAATGCCACGATCGTCTCTATTAAAGGAATTCAGGAAGGCCGGCGAGAGGAAGTGATAAATGGGAAGTCCAGATGCAATGTGAAGAATCTTCATGATTCTGATCTTCATTCCCACCAGCCCCGCCGGCCAATCGCAAAGTCTTTGGAAGTGAACCACAGGAAATGAAGGAGATGAACAGTCCCCACAGGATATTACCATTCATTCTTCTGATCTTAATGTGTGGTGAAGACCGCAGGGGGAGTTAGATGAAGACGGGTCACCAGTGAAGCCGTAAAAAAAAAAAGGTGCAGCTCAGCTGGAACGACCACATGATTGTGCCAAGTGAAGAACGTCTGAAAAATTCACCCTTTCTTGAGTTCGTGAGCAGTTTTTTCAGTCTTGCGCTGTATCAGCAGCTTGGTGAGGTTGTGATGGGACTCTGTAGGTAGGTGAAGCTGCTGGACTGGCTGTGCGTCACTACTGACACTGGGAAGCTGAAGATGAAGGGCGATGTGGGGGTGGAGGAAGACTTGGGCCCGAGAGTGGCGGAAGGGCTGGCGGCCTCTACAGAACAGGAAGTGGCCAGCACCTGAGTCTCGAACTGCAGTAGCTGACCCATGAAGCTGAAGTTGGGGGAAATTATACTGCGCCGCTGTTTAACAAATTCGAAGGCCTCTTCCAGGCGCACACGCTTCTTCTTCATCAGGTACGCCAGGCAGATAGTGGCTGACCGTGAGATGCCAGCCTGACAATGCACCAGAACACGACCGTTGGAATCCTTGATGGAGTCTGAGGAAAGAGCAGAGAGTTTAGTTAAGCACAGGTGAAGCTCAGGCATTAGTCATCCTACTGCATTTACTGTGAAGCTGACGCCCGCAACATTTTGATGCAGGTTCAGAAGTCACATTTTAATATGCATTTAATGATAATAATATATATTTGTATTATTGCTGTTCTTATTTTTATTATTATATTTTCTAATTACATTTTTGTCATCTTCAACTACAAAATGAAAATCATTTTGAGACTCATGCTCTTAATTTTTTCACACAGTTCATTCAGTGAACAATTTGTCGGGCTGATTTCTAACTATTCATTAAACGAACCGAATCATTTGAATCAAATGAAACATTTTTTCATGACTCGAACAATGCTGGTCGTGGCATAGGTTATGTTTGGTTTTGCATGCAGCTTGCGAAGGGAACTCGGTACAAAACATCTTTCTTGCCATTGTTTATTATCTCATTCAATTTAGAGTGCAAACACCCAATCAATCCGGGTACATATTTTTTTTGACATTTGCACTTCAAATTTAGTAGAGTCACCTCTGAAAATGGTGCAGGAAACACGACAGCAGATTGCAAAACAGAGAAAACTAGACTGAAAGTATATAAGATGACCAAATTACTAAATTAAACTATTACCTTACAAAGAAAATACTTAAGTGTTCTCATTTTCTATTGACCTTGGATGGCCTGATTTAATTATCTTCCATGCCTCACTAGCGTCAAAAAGCCCATCCAATCCAAACATGCAAAACAACCAATCGTAGTTTAATATAATAACTAGTCATTTTTAAAAAGATACAAATTAAATGTACAAACAAATCTAAAATAAAAAGTAATAATTAAAAAACATTTTCAAGACTGTAATATCCCTGTTGCCAGTTTAACAGTTTGCTATGTACAATGATCTGTGATTTGTACGTATTATTACCACTCAAAACGACCAATAATAAGGACAATGCATTTCTAGAAATACACACAGAACTGGAAATTACACATTCACCCAAAGCTGACAGCCACACTCAACACCCAGGAAAAATGTTCTGGGGTGGATTTCACACCATTCACCACACAGGCACCTGCTGCCATTACTAACGAGCTGCTAATTAACAAAAAAGTGGCATGTCCATGGTACAAAGGGAGAGGAAGCACATATATCCAACCTTTACTCAGAATTATTTTTCCTGTGCACTTTACTGTCTGTGTATACGCCTTTGCACAGCCATATGCACCCAGATCTGAGGTAACTCCAGTATCAAGGCACCCCTGAATGGAGGATGAGTCAGACTCTGGTCCCTAAGCTCTGCACTCTGATGCATACATTCAAGAACATGCACACACACACACCTAGAATGGTCCGATCAAATGCGGTGAACCTACTTGGGGACCTTGCTTTAGTGCAGAGGATGCTGAGCTGAAATTGGATATACAGGATCCCCCCCCCCCCACCCCCTCGCTCAGTCACGGAAACCCTTTTATGAGGAAGACCCACCCATACCACAGAATTCATCACGTATTTTGCACCTATGACACGTGGACTTCAATTCTCATCATCGCATTTATCAAAGAACTCTTTACGTCAAAACACATTCAAACATATTCTGACCAAGATGTTGAAGCTGTTGAAATGGATGCGAGACTAAAAAGGAGGGTGTAATTCTTGTAAAAGCTCTGCAATGCAGATCATCATTTTAATTGCTGATGAATTGCACATCATTTGCAGTTGAAAGGAGCCATAACAACCAAGACTAATGTACACCTACCCTAACCATCCAAACCCCAATTTACAAAATCAAACAAATCTATATATCATTTTTAAAAAAGTATTATATATATAATAATTTAATATAATAATGACCATACCTATAAATTCAATGGCTTCGGTGAACCAAGAGCTGATGTCCTCCTTATGGTTGTCTTCCACCGGGATACACTTATACTGGTAATCCCCTTCAAAATGGTTCGGACAATTTGAAGATACATTCAATAGAGCAGAAATGCCCATACGATCTAGCATGTCCTTTTTAGATGCATGGAGGGCACTGCCAAGAAATAAAAAGGGGAGGATTTCCACAGGGCCACCCTGTAATAAAAAAGTGACAAAAAATTAGAATAATGAATATTAAATACATGTAAATAATAATAATAAATGTATTTATTAATTAAAAGATAAATGGTTTTATTCATTTGTCATTATATTCATGAAATCACAGGTCTCTATCAATAAATTATCAAAAGCATTGCAGCAGACTACAGCATCAAACCACTTACACCTCTGTTTGCTCTAAAAAGGTCATGCTAATAACGTCCAGTTTATTTATTCTGGAAATGCATATTGATTTGGCCCACTGTTATGTCATCGGTGGCCTGCTTAACAAGCTGTAGAGACAGGAAATGATCGATGTGGGAATTAACACTGAAGCATTCTGGAGTGTCTGACACAATACACCCCCTATCACAGAGGAAGGCCGGACGAACGCACTCTAAAGCACTGCCAAATCAGCCGGAAAGAGCAGCGGATGACAGCAGTCAACAGGACGTTTAATGTTACACAATGCTGCCCATTGGCTGACCTCAAAGTATCCACTGCTGCTAATGTAGTTACCTGGTCATGCTGTGGAGTTCTGCAGGAGATGCAGCTGCTCTCCACACTCGACTGAGGGCTGGATATTGCCAGTGTTTTGGTTTTCAAACAGTAATCGGGATACTGTGTGGAAAATCTGTCGTAGCCTCCTAGAAAGTGAAAAAATATATATATTTTCGATACATTTGCTCAAACGGTCTCCTGCTTAAAGAAAGCTGGTTAGATGGGCTGTTGGCTGTTTACAGGGGTTTTTAGAACCAGCAGTCTAAGATCAGGAAAATGAATTTAATTTCCCCTAATTTATACTTGAATGGAATGATTTCATTGTTTTATTGCACTCTTTTCAGACAAGCCATACACATTTATGACATTTTGAATACATTTAACACAATGTAAAAAGGCCTACTAAATAATAAACTGCATGAATCTCTATAGAAGAAGTGTGAAGCATATTAAATCGTTGGTCTATAAAATAACTCTAAAATTAGAAACAGATGAAAATGATTGTCATGATCCAGGTTTCTTCAGAACATTGGGGCTAGTTTCTAATTGGTCATACTAGCTCAAGGTGGTCAAGTTGGAACATGTTAACTGGTCACGCAGCGAATAACCAGCCTGGACAAGCTTAGACCAGTTAGACTATCTTAAACTGGACTGTCCAGCAGAGAAAATGCTGCATTAAAATGCATTATCTTAGAGCTGACCCGATGACCACAATGAAAACAGATATTTGATCAGAACACGGCAGCATTCTTTCAGATAGTAGGCTACAGTTGCGTTAAGAAATACAAAAGCGCAATAGATTTTTGTGTAGCGTAGATTTGAATTACCTTTTAGCAGATAGACTTCTGTCCTGAACGTGTCCCTACACAAAGCGTTATGTACCAGGGTGATTGTGCTGTCGTCTTTCATAGTGTTTGTATCGGAGGTCCGCTCATCGTACAAGATCACGGCGGAGTACAGCCCTGCTTTCAGACGGGCTCTCGCTTCTTCATCACCGGACAGAATCTGCTCCAAACTCACGGAGCCTTTCGCTCGCCTCCGAACTATCGTGTTACAGCGAATATTTACAGCACCGCGGAGGTGACCGGCGCTGAACGCCAGAAACGACCTGCAGTCCAAAAGCAGACATTTCGCACTGTCGTCCTTCATCAACCTCTTCAAAACGCTGCAATCCATTTCACAAAGTTCGTCCATTGTGACCATTTTCCTCCTCCGACGGGGACTGGTCAAGGTCAACTGGTGGGTTAATAACAACAATACGTCAAATCCAGCGTTGCCAGTGCGCAGTGTAATGTTGTGCTACCCTCCTGAGAGCTTTACTACCACGGGCTCTTCTCTTTCCGTTTTATGAATGGGCTTCAGACACACGCTCCATAAAAGGATCGCGACGTCACAATGGAGATGACGTCTGCTACGAGCTCCATTCATTAAGCGCTCTTCATTCATAAACCAGAATTCAGCCATCAGATTTAAGACTGATTTTGCTGAAATGAAATTTAAATAATAATAATAATAATAATATAGAGTGCCGATCCTAGACTTCTGGGGGCCATACGCAAAACTGTGTAAAGCACTACATAAGCAATAAATAAATAGCTGACTTATAGTTAAAGGGGTCATATGATGCTGCTAAAAAGAACATTATTTTGTGTATTTGGTGTAATGAAATGTGTTTATGCGGTTTAAGGTTCAAAAAACACATTATTTTCCACATACTGTACATTATTGTTGCTCCTCTATGCCCAGCCTTTTTGAAACGCGTCGATTTTTACAAAGCTCATCGGTCTGAAAAGCGAGGTGTGCTCTGATTGGCCAGCTATCCAGTGCGTTGTGATTGGCCGAATACCTCAAGCGTGTGATGGAAATGTTACGCCCCTCACCATACTGTGATGCTGTGTCCAAGTATCACAGTATGCAAATCTTCCCACATAGTGATGTAGATATGTGGGGGCGTGTTAGAACGAGGCGTTTAGGTAGGCGTGGCTGACTCTTAACTTTTATAAAGTTAATATATATAAGATAAATATATCTCTTTGGATTTGAGACTTTAGTCTTTGCAACTTTACAGATCTTCTTTATGCACCAAGAGTTTGTAACACTCCAAAGAGAAAGGAACCATTGAAATCGCATCATATGACCCCTTTAAGAGTGCAGTTGATGAAAAGGGAATTCACATAATTCCCTGCGCGAACCATCACATTTGTCACACAAAACTCAACGGTAGTTCGTACCTTTTTTTTCAGTCAGTTATGTACTCTGAAGTGTTTTAGGTTTTTATTTTTTGTTGTTTAATTAATGCTTACCGCCTAGCGTGGGTATCCTTATGGTGCTTTGTGCCTACTGTAAAAACGCATTATTTATTTTGAATGAATAATGTATGTTTGATGGATTTTACACACATCGTGTGGTTTCCATTGTACCACCTGATGGTAAGTATACGCTTTACAGTAACAAATAATTTGTAAGACTTTAAGTACCTTGACGTACAATTGTTTTATTATGAAATAATGTGTTAATAGGAGCTGTAAAGTGTAAAGTTACTAAACTGCCATCTTTTGCATATATATACAGTATATATATATATAAATATATATATATATTTTTTTTACTATAATGTTCTGACAACTGTTTTTTGGCTCTGGCCTTCCTATTTGTAAAGAGTTATTTATTGCTCTGATTAATTATCATTTCCCTACAGGGGGGTTGGGAACCTGTCTGATTTGATGGAGGCACGAGGGTGAGTTCTTTATTGACTCAGGGGATAAAGAAAGCCCCTAGTTAATTTGTCAGCATGGTTAACAGGAAAGATAGGCCTCAAAAGGCTGAGTGTCTTCTGCTGGGGATTTACATATTTCAGATATCATCTGTAAAATGGAATAAACATTTGTTAAACAAAAAAAACACAACATTTAATATGATTTTAGCTGAGAGAAAATGGTGTCTTAATGGCACTTGTATTACATTAGTTATACTGAAGTGTGTGTAAAATACAGTAAATTAAAGTTAATTAAAAAACATTTTTATTTAAAGTTCAGTCTAAAACTAATTACCACAAGTTACACATACTTGTGTAAATTGCTTCCATCTCTATGTGTGGAATTGAAGGAATGGCTTTGCATTTTAAAACATGCTTTTTGGGTCCTCCGGATCTTGAATATAAAATATTTGCATGATTTAACACAAGCTCGTTCATGAGACTCCTGTATTTGCATAGTGCTTTGCCATCATTGCTTCAGTTGAGCGCAGATAGGAAGGTTTTCTATCCAGTATATGTGTTAACGTTATCATATGACACATCCTCCCCTCCCCCTTCTGCTCCTGCAAAGATGTGAACACACATGGCTTTGCATTCATTTGTGATTGAAAACAATTCATTTACACCGTCTGAAGCAATTGTGGAGTGTTAAAGTATTGTTACTGCTAAGTGATCTTAGTCTAGTCTGTTTATTAATGCGCATAATGTTTTCTTGATTGTGTCTATTGCATCAGTCCTATATGTTTCAAATGTCTGTTTTCTCCTCTTCATAGAGAATAATATAGACCATGGAGATTTCAAAATTAGATGATATGTTGAACGCATCCAGCAGGATTTTAAAACAGTGGTTCTGGGAAGTCCAGAAAAAAAAGTATAAATAAAAATAAACAAATATTTTATTAATTATTAATCATTTAAAATATGTATAATTAATAATAAAGATACAATATACTGAATTTGATTTGACATTATTACTGTTTCATTTCACTAAAAATAATTAAGATAGAAAATAGAATAGAACAGACAAAAAAAGATACATTGTCGCCTTAATGGGTTTGTTCACTCAGAAAATTGAAATTTTGTCATCGTTTACTCACCTTCAAGTTGTTCCAGCCCTGTATGAGTTTGTTTCTTCTGTTGAACACAAAAGAAGATGTTCTGAAGAATGTTGGTAACCAAACAGCTGACGGTAGCCATTGACTTCCATAGTATGGGGGAAAAAACACACTTTGGAAGTCAGTGGCTACCAGCAACTATTTAATTACCAACATTCTTCAAAATAATGTTTTGTGTGTGTGTGTGTGTGTGTGTGTGTTCAACAGAAGAAAGAAACTCACACTGTATCAGGTTTCCATTTTCAGGTGAATTCCTTAAATATTTTCCAGATTATATTTTACACATATTTCTTTATTTATCATAGTATAAATAGGTCTTTATAAATGAATATTAGTAAGGTGGTCCGTGACGTCAAAAGATTTGAAAACCCCTGCTCTAGACAAAGTATAGGCTTATATTATGAATGTCTCAGAGTAGAAAGAAAGGAGTTGGTGACAATTCTTGGAGTAGCCATGTGGTCTGTTGCCATGGCAGCTCATCAGTGCACATGTGCAGGGCTCTGCACTCTCACGGGGCTATAGGTAAATCATAGCTGTCATAGCAACGGAGTGATGGCACATGTAGAAACTGCAAAAGGATGATGTGGTGACTCTGCGCAGGGGAGGAGCAGCCACTTTGAGCTGAACGCTTGACGTCAAACTCGCCACCACCTCTGTGATGTGTGTTTATGTGTGAGGATTGATAGCAGGTTGGGAGTGAGGCTGATTTCATGCATGTTTACACAGTAAGGAGAATAGGGTGTTATGTTCTGGGTATTATAGCGATGCTTTTTCAAATGTAGTATCATCTGTACTTGTCTGACAAACAGGAAGCAGTTTAGTCTTGGGGTATGGAACATGAGTCACAGGATTCAACATGGTCAATCTTATTATACTGGTCTCACCCAAGAGTCATGTGCTCTTTTCCTCAAAATCATTCAATAAACTTACATACCACTACATATTCAACCCATTTAGCCATTTCCTGTGTGTACAACAGGAAGATGCTCCCTTGAGAAAGCCTTGTCAGCTCAGAAATTGTCACTTATGCCAGATTCTGGGTGGGGGTCTTTGTACCATATGCGTCAAGCGTAAATATGTTATCGCTTATAAGGGTAGTTCACCTAAAAACATAATTAACTCACACTTTTGTCATTACAAACCTGTATGACTTTCTGTTTCTGTGAAACTCAAAAGAAGCTATTCTGAAAAATGCCAATGGGGTCCAAATTGTTTGTTTTAAAGTAATTGATTTTGTGTTTCACTGGAGAAAAGAACTGATACAGGTTTAGAACAGCATGAAGGTGAGTAAATGGTTTTGAAGAATTTAATTTTTTGTGTGAACCATCCCTTTAAAAATGTGTTGAAAAATGAATTATTCTGTTCATGGTTTTCAAGGATGCAAACTGTTCATGTGGCATGAATTTAGGCCAAAATACCAAAGTTTGAAGTCAACAACAATTGATATGGGAAGTGGATTCTTTTACCATTTAAAAATTAACAAGCCTATTTATTTTGCTATCCAACTATACATGGTTATATGCGTTTTATTTTCGTCATGTTGCAGTTAGCAGGATTTCCCCCCCTGGCCATATAGATCGTTTTATTATTTGATCTCAATTGTCCATAGCTGTGATTTCAGCAATGACTGTTTTTTTTAAAAATTGTCATCCTTTTATTTATTTATTTAGGGACAGTACAACAACAACATGATTCCAGCCAAAGAACTGAAAAATATGAAAATTCCCCAGAGAGGCATTTTTTTTAACAAACTACCAACCCAACTTACATTTGGTTAACAGTTTTAACTAATATAATATATCCACACATAACCTATACATACCTAAGAAAAACACTAAATACCTATTTCAAGGTTATTCCTGACCGTGGAAACATATAGATAGAAGGATTAAGAAAAATATACTAAACATACCAGTTCAATAGTGATATATGACCATGACAGTAGCATTTACTAACCCTACACAAACATCTGGATGATTTGACAAGAGGAATAAGCACTACAGAGTAAAAGACTAGTTTGTTTGTTTATGTATTTATTTTTAATAATGTTATCAGTTTTAGTGGGAAAAATAACTGGGTAATTCATTGGAAGATATTCAAACCCAGCAAGCCCACTAAGTTCACTCCTTAATTGTTCATGCTCATTCTTGTTCCTTTCATGATGATTAGCTCTTCAAGCATCTTTTGTGCGATACTTTAGTGTCAACAACATGAACATCCAAGCCTGAACGTTCTTCTGCATTATTAAGCAAATGTGTCATCCCCACCACATTGCTATCCCAGAGTATGATTCATCCATTTTGGAGAAAACAGAAAGTTACGACACACGAGTCAAGTGTAAAAACACAGTAAAATATGTGATTGAAATATGACTGAAAGTGAACTGAAAATTGTCTCGTCATTTACTCTCCCTTATGTCGTTCCAAACCTTTAATTAACTTTTTTCTGTGGAACACAAAATAAGTATTTTTTGGCCATACAATGAAAGTTCATGGGGTTCAAATTGTTTGTTTTGTTTTAAAATATCTTCTTTTATGTAATACAGGTTTAGAACAGCAAAAAGGAGAGTCAATTATTATTTTTTCAATAAACTATCCCTTTGAAGATGTGCTGAAAACATCAGATTTTGATATAATGTGATGTCTCCGGCTCAGGACATTTTAAACTGTGGCTGTTCAAAAATAAAGAGTGAAGAACAAAGGCAGCTGGGCAAACTTGTGTTTGATGAGTTTCAGTGCCCTCATGACTGGGAGGAAATGCAAAGCCACAAGTAATGTGAGTTATGGACTGGGGTAGTGATACTGATGCTTACTCAATTAGTCACTGTGTTCAGAGGAAACAGCTCATCTTGTTCCCTATATGATATATGCAAGTTAAACAAGTTTTATCTTAGAAGGTCTGAGAAACATTTTTGTTAATATCAGTTGCACTGAACAGTTTGTTCCTTATGAAAGCAATGAAGACAGACTCATCTTTGTCAATGTAAGACTTAACTCTTTCAAAAAGCACATTTGTTTCACATTTAAATGGCAGTGTGCACTATCAGCATCACCAGATTGAATGCCATTGGCCAGTCAAACAAATTGCCCCACCCCAAATGTATGCCATTGATCGAGCAAGTGTTGCTCTGTCAGGCTGGTCAGAATATGAGTTTTATTTATAGCTGTCTTGCATATTAAGCTGAAAAAGTACCTATAATATGCATAACAACTTTAAAATATTCCAAAAGACAAAGCTGAAACAGTAGCTGCTTCTTTCTTTGTTGCATTGTTTAATATAACCACAGACATTTGTTTGATTTCCATAGCATGTTAAAACCAGCGGACAGGCCTCCACACTGTGGCTTCCTCAGACTAACTCAGCATGGCTCACCGCCCTCTCATTAATCCCCTGTCATATGACACGCACACCCCCACACACGCGCGCTTCTGCATCTCCGGAAGCAACATCCGCCCCATCCACATTCAAAACACCCTATTTTGCATAAGCATAAGCAAAGCAGTAGCGTGTCACTGGGCAGGATGAGGTTTAGGACACGGGTGAAGTGTTGACCTGACTGTACCGGCATAAGTCAGTCTTTTCTGTCCTAACTCAAAGTCAGATTGTATTTAAAATGATAGTTCACCCAAAAATTTAAATTTCTCTTTCAACCCAGGTACATTGAAAATATGTGTCTGTGGCAATAATGAATGGTGTTTCATTGCCTTTTGCACATTTCGTGACTCTTTCAAAGTGAAATATTCAGTGAGTGGTGCTAAAAACTCAGTGTTCCGTTTTATCCGATACTGATGAATGTGAAACTGGCAATGTATTATTATGTTGGTTGTTGTATGTATCATGGCAGTTGGGAACTGAATGTCCGGTGAGTGGCACTAAAAGATTAAAGGGGTCATATGATGCGATTTAAATTTTTCCTTTCTCTTTGGAGTGTTTCAAGCTCTTGGTGCATAAAGAAGATCTGTAAAGTTGCAAAGACTAAAGTCTCAAATCCAAAGAGATATTCTTTATGAAAGTTAAGAGTCAACCACGCCTACCTAAAACGGCTCATTCTAACACGGCCCCACATATCTACATCACTATGTGGGAAGATTTGCATAACGCTGCCCAAATGTTCACGCAAAGAAAGAAGGTGTAACTTTTATTCTCGCTGTAGTATTGTTGTTGCCGCCGCCATGTCGTGAAGACGCTGTGTTTCATTGTGAAAGCGAAACTAATTTGTTTGGCCTTGCAAAAGAGGATGATATCTGCTTCGTCATGCCTGGAGCTGATCCGTGCTGGTTGTTGAGGAAATACTACAACTTTGCGCTGTGTATCTCCGGATCGGCTTTCACCGTGGATGAAGCGGAGTCCATTTGAGGGGCGTAACATTTCCGTCACACGCTTGAGGTATTCGGCCAATCACAACGCACTGGATAGCTGGCCAATCAGAGCACACCTCGCTTTTCAGAACGATGAGCTTTGTAAAAATCGACGCGTTTCAGAAAGGCGGGGCATAGAGGAGAAACAATAATGTACTGTATGCGGAAAATAACGTGTTTTTTGAACCTTAAACCGCATAAACACATTTCATTACACCAAATACACAAAATAATGTTCTTTTTAGCAGCATCATATGACCCCTTTAATGCTCTGTTGCGTTTAAAAATAACGTTTCACCTACCCTAAAGGTAACCAGTTGTGTTAACAAAAGAAATGTAAGATATTAACAGATTTTCAGAAGCAAACTTTTCCATTATAAATTGCTTTTACAAGTCTTTGTGCTCTTGTGACTTGTGTTTCATGGGACTTGCAGTGCTGTACCAGGTGAGCTACTGAGCCAGTTTACTATGTCAGAAAAGCCATTAATGTGGAGCTGCTTATGTAATGCAAAGTAGAAAATGTATTAGTTTACAAATCATATGTTTTGAGTGTATAAAAAATGTTTTTACTATAAGTATTGTGCAAGAAACTGTGTGGAAATAAGTCTTTATTAATTAATAATCTGGCCCTGTAATAATAATTTGTGTGAAAAGGAATAAAAGTTGTAAAAGTATTTACTCACCCTCGGGACGCTCCAAAATCGTGTGACTTTTCTTTTTTCTTTTTTTAAATTAATTAATTTGTTCAATGATTAAGCTGCTCTTGACCACGGCAGTCCCCATTCACTTTCATTGTACAGAAAAGAACAGCTTTGATTTTCCTAAATATCTCCTTTTGTGTTCCACAGCAACACAAGGGCGAGTGAATGACAGATTTTTCATTTTCGGATGAACCGTCTCTTTAAGACAGTGTGGGGATCCCCTCTGCCTATCAAACAGCCAAACATAAAAAGAGATTTTTCTAAGAGAATACACAAACAGTTCAGTTGCTAAGGGAACGAGGTTCCCTGCTTGTACAGCATGTATCCTATATTATTGTCATAGTGCTGCATCGAATATTTTAAGTCAGCATAATCCTCTTTAGCCCCACATGCTCCTAAAATATATGACTCTATGCTGGAAAGCGCCGGTCAAAGTCTTTCCTTGTAGTCGCCACACAAGTGTCACATACTGCAAGTCGTGTTATGATTTGAGAATGTAAGAGTGCGATGAAGTATTTAGGCCAGACAATTGTTTGTTGCTTTTTAGACATCAGTGTCATCGTTATTCATGCCTTTTGTGTGCTGTTCGTGTCACATGTCAGCGCTGAGTGATGAGGATTTTGATGATGCAGAGGACGGAAGTAGGTCTCACATCTCCTGTGATCATATCTTTGTAGATGACATCATCTCCACTCCCCTCCCCTCCCTCGCCCGCCAGACTCACAAGTCATGTGATCGGATGGGGGGGGATTAGCAAACAATCTTAGATTATGCAGCTTCCGTTGTTAAAATCAAATATCTCCTCTTCGGAGTCATTATTGTAATTATTTCTGTGGGAGTAATCTTTCTTATTGGATTTATGCCCTCCGGAAAAATCCATCCCAACTGAATCTGTTTTGTGGACATGTT
Organism: Sinocyclocheilus grahami; assembly: GCF_001515645.1. NCBI lineage: Eukaryota > Metazoa > Chordata > Actinopteri > Cypriniformes > Cyprinidae > Sinocyclocheilus > Sinocyclocheilus grahami. The sequence goes on along the minus strand of NW_015505324.1, from coordinate 707,168 downwards.
AAAAGTTTGCCTCTGTCTGGTTACACAAGTCCTCATTAGCTTCAATCTGTTGTGTAAACCGATTAAAACATGCCAGCCCAGCACAAACTAAATGACTATGTCACCCCATTCATGAAGACGGCTAGAGAGAGTATTAGTTCCAGACTCGATTTAACAATATTAATGTATCCTAATAATAAGTATGTTGGATGGCACAAATTTCCACATATACGGTATTCTCTCAAATTAAAATAAAAAAATTGAATATTAAAATTTTAATTTTGACACAATTGGTTTAAGTAATATTGAATTTATTGTAGTAAATTGCTATTATTATTATTATTATTATTATTGTTATTATTATATGTGTTCTGCATTTTACAAACTCTGTTACTGTAGGTTTTTTCCCCATACAAAAATCGTTACACTCAGGATTTTACATAATTTGCACCCTTTTTCCTAGACACATACATAATTTTATTATATATATATATATATATATATATATATATATATATATATATATATATATATATACACA
>NW_015505324.1:705042-706532 GCF_001515645.1 Sinocyclocheilus grahami | reverse complement strand
TATATATATATATATATATTTACACAAATTGTAGTGTTGATTGTATTTTTAAATGTTCAACCATTAAGCCCGGTTACCACTATTAAAACACAAATCAAACTATTTCTCTTGAATTGTCATTGTGATAAATAACTAGTTTAATTTAGGCTGCATTTTTAATTGTGTTACCCATCTTTTTTTAATCTCTTTTTGATACATTGTGTTTATTGAATTCAAATTTTTATTATATTGTTAAAAATACAAGTCATAAATCAGGGTTTAAACTGCATTTAGACATGTCTGAAACTTTGTTAAGGTTGCAACAACTGCAGGGCCTTTTTTTAAAAAAAAAAAGGAAAATAAAAATCTCATATATTGTTTAGCATCTCCGTTCACTGACCAATTGATAAAAAAGAACAAGGCCAAGTTTTGCACCCTATTTGTAAAAATTTGATTCATAGATTCATAGTAACACTTCGTTTCTTTCAAATCAGCCATTTTACGTCAAACTAAAATTATCATGTGCTGTCCAAGCAGACTTCCTGTTGCAGAGGATTCGTTTGAGACATTTTGCATACCTTGACCTCATTTTTCCCTGCTGCCGAGTAACAGCAGAGCAGTTCCTCTAGTTGTCCTGATAGCTTTCCATTTGCTAAGCGTCTCCTATCTCATTTTGCTTGGGTGCATAAGAGGGCGAGCTTCACCTGCTACTTTACAACACAGCATCACTTCAAGCTGCTTTGAAAAGTGGTTTGCGAGGGTAGAGCTCACATTTTCTATTTTCAGCATTCATCTGAATAATGTAAGTTTTAGCAGCATGTAACGGCCAACCTTACTATTTCTGAAATGCACATAACTGTAATGAATTACTTTACAATATGATAGATAGTATAAATGCTATTTAAAATACACAATTTACAAGTTGTGCAAGATGCCAAATACGTTACAATATCGGTTTTGTAAAAAACAAGGCTGGATTTATTTGATCAAAAATGCAGTAAAACAGTAATATTGTGAAATAGTATTGCAGTTTGAAATAGCTGTGCATACAATTTATTTTAAAGGGGTCATATGATGCGATTTCAAGTTTTCCTTTCTCTTTGAAGTGTTACAAGCTCTTGGTGCATAAAGAAGATCTGTAAAGTTGCAAAGACTAAAGTCTCAAATCCAAAGAGATATTCTTTATAAAAGTTAAGAATCAACCATGCCTACCTAAAATGGCTCATTCTAACACGCCCCCACATATCTACGTCACTATGTGGAAATATTAGCATAATGCCGCCCAAATGTGCACGCAAAGAAAGAAGGCATGGTTTCAGGAACAGCAGTAGTGTTGATGCAGCCATGTCAGGGAGACGCTGTGTTTCAGTGCGAAAGAAATAGCACTTTATTTGGCCTTCCGGAAGTAGATGCAATTAGGAATCATTGGTTAAGCTTTATTTACAACAGAACAGCACAACCCAGATGTTCGAATTTGTGCAACGCATTTTATGGACAACAGTTTTTTTAAC
>NW_015505324.1:700743-704899 GCF_001515645.1 Sinocyclocheilus grahami | reverse complement strand
AGCGGTCTTAACCGTGGCTTGTGTACTGCATCATCACTGTGTCTGTCATGTGACTCTGTTGCCCTTTCGGGCTTGAACTGATGGTGAAACTAACGACATTATTAACTGTCTTGATATTTATTTTGAAAGCTGAAGCTCGCGATTATGGTAAGGGGCGTTACATTTCCGACGCATGCTTGTGGTGTTCGGCCAATCACAATGCACTGGGTGAGTTGGCCAATCAGAGCAGACTGCGCTTGTCAAAGGAGGGGGCTTTGTTGAAAACAACATGTTTGAGAGAGGCGGGGCATAGAGGACCTACAATAATGTACAGTATTTGAAACATAATGTGTTTTTTGAACATTAAAGCATGTCAACATATTCTGTTACACCAAATACACAAAATAATGATCTTTAAAATAGCATCATATGACCCCTTTAAAAGAATGTAATTTATTTCAGAAATCATTCTAATATGCTGATTTGACGCTTAGGAAACATTTCTTATTATTAAAAATGATGGAAGTTAAAAGGAACAGCATTCATTTAGAAATCTTCTAACATTATTGATGCCTTTACTGTCACTTTTAATCAGTTTAATGCATCCTTGCTGAATAAAAGTTTTTTTTTCAGAAAAATCTTACTGATCCCAAACTTTTGAACAGTGGTGTGCATTAGAACATTAGTAACATGTTTAAAAAATTACAAACTATAAACTGAAACTAAGCTGCTATACCCGCCACCATCTTGGAACATGACTTTTTTTTTTCTTTACGAAAAATACTCTGTTCTGCATCAATAGTTGGCTGTGTTTACTGTGTGCCAGTCATTCATTCTTAAAATCTCTCTGCCACCCCAGTACATGTGTTCTGTAGCCAGGCCCGTGCATTATTGAGCAGCAGTGGGATTGTGACTTACATAAGACTTTAAGGAGATTTTTTTTTCTGCAAATCAGCTGCTTTCGTCAAAACATTGCTCGAATATGCAGGTCATGGAGACATTACTGCATGGATGTACTTTAAGATGAATGGGCATGGCAGCTCAGTGCCGATACACGAACGGATCTGATGAGTCCTGCTGCTTGTGAGCATGTTTCCAGTTTACTCTTCACGGGTCTCATGATCTAGGTCAGAGCAGCTGGGTTACAGCTGGACAGGGTGATAGAAAACGATCAGGAAAGAATAAACACACACACACGTTTGATAACGGCCTTTTGGGCGAGTATTAGAATGAAGCGGTAATGATAGACAGTATTGGGTGGCAGAAAAAGGTGTCCCTTCATTTCCTGTTCAAGCTCCCCTTGGCTCAGGAGTGGTGACAAATGCCAGACACAGGAAGCCTTCCCTCTCTGTGTGAGAAGAGGAAGCAGACATAAGAGATCGGAGCTCTGGCATCTATTCAGATCCTTTCTTCACTTCATCTCTCTCATTCACTGCAAATATCATTTAAGCATTGTTTCTTGTTTTAAATTATTTAAATCAAATTTCTCCATTTAAAATAGCATATTAAGAATGATCTTTTTGAATGAACAATTTATCTTGAATTAAATTGATATGTTTTGTTACTTTTTACAGTTTTTTTTTTTTTATTTGCTTTGGTGCTATTTTCACAAGTACGGTGTATATTTTCAAAACTCTTAGTAGAAAAATCCAAACTGATCACACTTGTAGTCATTCTTTCAAAAAATTATCTCATGCTTAAATTACAGTTACACATATTTTCATCCACACAATCATTGTTTCAAAACTTAAGATTATTGCAAAATATATTGAGAACATTTGATTTAATCACAGAAACACAACATTGTGATCTTCTTTCAATTTAGTACTTTTAACAATCCGTTCATTCAAGAGCAAACAATGCAAGATATGTTTCAAATCACCTTTTTTGCTGAAATAATTACAGTAATACAGGCAATAATTGTCATGTTAGAAAATACTTACATTACCTAACTTGCATAACTCACACAAAATCCATAATGTTTGTAAAAGTTTTTATCCAGTGTGTTATCAAAAGGTGCAATGAAGGTATGACATGGCCATAAGGTTTTGTGCTCGAACCGAGTTTACTGTCAATGCAATAAATGTCTTCACTGTGCCATATAACTGAATCTATACTGTAACAGAACTTTTCAGATGGAAGGTGAGTTATATGTGCTGACTCTACCATGGTAATGCCTCTAGAGTATCACATGGCATAATGTAATGTAAAATGCTGTATTTGATGCCATCTCTCTCCCTTCTTCTGATACATCGCTGATCAATCTCTGATCAGTTCCTCTCCCTTGTATCCTGCTGTATGTTCACAAATTGCAAAACACACAGTTTTACAAATGAGGACATCCTCAAAGAGAGGTTTTGGGTGATTTTGTCAGGTTTTGCTCACTTCTGGGTTACAATTTGTCCGCAAAATATGTAGGCACACACACACACACACACACAGGTATTCCTATATTTATAGGTGACATTCCATAGGAGTAATGGGTTTTACAGTCTACTGTACAAACTGTATATTCTATCCCCATACAGTAACCCTACTCCTAAACTTACCCTTACGAAAATTGTTTTTTTCCCCTTATAGCACCCAAAAAAGTCTCCCACAAGGACAATGATTTCAGATATTGCCATCTTTGTGGGGACATTGTGTCCCCATAACATTGGGTTTCCCTGAACAACACACACACACTTACAAAATAGTGGTTATCATCTAAGATAAATCATTTACAGTGTAAAAAAATAATTAATTACATTTGATTATCCGTAAATTGTGAACTATATATACTAAATCTATATCTACAGATATCTATAGATGCACCAAATTATTCACTGATTAACCATTAAGATCAGTTAGATTAAATGATAGACAAATTAATTAAACTGAATGAGAAGACATGCAAATTAAAAGTTTGATAGTGAGAGCTTTATGAAAGCTTACTGCGAATGAAACACTTATTTTGTGTAGTAAAAAAGGATAAGTCAAGACGAGTGAAAATATGGTGAAACATTTGAAAAAAGTGCACTTTTGATGATCTGTTGTGATATCAGTACTAAGAGTTTTGAAAATGTACACCTTACTAGAAAAAAGTAAACATAAAAATGATAGAATAATTTATGCAAACTTCATCAAATATTCAAATTCTGCTGTAAAGCAGCTCTACAAAGACAATAGTGTCATTATTCAGCTCATTTGTCAGTGGGTTAAGATAAATAAACTCAATTTAAGATCAGTTGTCTGAAAACAGTAACACATTTTACAGGTTTGCTTCTCAAGTAGCTTGTTTAAAAGTAATATTTTTTTGTAAAACAAGACCAAAATACTATTTAGGAAGCGGTCTCGCTCTTTTATTTCCGTCCCTCTCTCTCAAGTAACGTGACTTTAAAGAGTCTGAACAGAGATTTACATGGGCCAGATGTACTGTGAAGCAATGAAGATTCCTTTACTATGATGGCTTGTGGAAAGAAACAATAATAGGCTGGAAAGACAGAGCAGCATGTTGCGATTTATTGGCCAAATGTTACTAGAATGGCATGCAGTTGAGGCTTTACAGGCCAAGCATTCTGTGGTGGGAATTACATTCAAAAACTTTAACTTCACATTTTTGGAATAAAATTTCTTGCTAGCTAGCATTTTATGTGTCCCTAATACACAAAATTACACAATATGATTATACTTTTCCATAATTTCAAGCATGCAATTTATTGGTTGAGGTGCATGGTCTGTAAGATTTTTTAAAAATGCTTTCAGGAAAGTCCTATGCTCACCAAGGCTGCATTTATTTGGCCAAAAATATAGTAAAACAGTAATGTGAAATATTATTACAATTTAAAATAACCGTTTTTTTTTTTTGGAAAATATTTGAAAATGTAATTTATTCCTATGATGGCAAAGCTGAATTTTCCGCAGTCATTACTCCATTCTTCAGTGTCACATCATGATCCTTCAAAAATTATTCTAATATGCTGATTTGGTGCTGCTTTATATTTTTGTGGAAACTGTGATACATTTCTTTCAGGATTCTTTGACGAATAGAAATGAATGAATGAATGAATGAATGCATGAATTTAATGTTCAATTTAATGTGTCCTTGCTTAATAAAGTATTAAAAAGTATTAATATATTTTAAAAGAAAAATCTTACTGATCCCAACCTTTAAACTTTAGTGTATATAATATATATA
>NW_015505324.1:692926-700552 GCF_001515645.1 Sinocyclocheilus grahami | reverse complement strand
ATATATAGATGGTGGATGAATGGAAGAGCTATCCAAGTTAATTTTAATGTAAATCAACCTCTGAGACATACAAGTGCCCGTAGTGTAAGCTAATAAAACACCATTGTTGTCAGTTCAGATTTTTGAAGGTGTTTCTCTACAGTAAATCACTTTGTAACAACCTGCAGCACTTCATCCTGAATACATGCCAATATGAGAGAACTGAGCACAGAGGTAGCGAACATCTGCCTGGGAATCAGAGGCCAAAGGTAAAATGACCTTGGTATATAAGCATGTAGCTATTTTCGGATGTTTATTAAGCCTTGTGTTTTGTTCTCACTTGTTTATTGCATGCACAAACGATGCAGCTTGAACTAACTGTGCCCTCAGTCCCAGACAGAAGAGCTTTTAGGCTTGTATTTGGATTTGATGAGAGCCTCTGCATCAGGCAGTATGACTCAGTACTGCTGGAGGTAATGACTCTACTAAGATATTGCTGGATATTGATGGGATGCATCACAAGAGGGGGGCTGGGGGAGGGGGGAATAACAACCTTGTCTTTGATTTAACCTAACAGATGATAAAAAGCTAAAGCAAACACATCTGGCCAGGTTGGTGTAAGCTGATCAGTGGGCAGGACAGGGAAGAGAAAAGTAACACCTTCACTGGCAATAAACAAGCAATCAATTACATCAATTACTGTATTGATTCATTTAAAAAAGTCTGGATGGCATGAGGAATAGAGAATATATGCAGACCGCATGGTTTTGTGGGCATGAAAAAAAAGCTTTGTTTTTGGCCAAAGTTCTGCATCTGTCTCCGAGGACAAAAGAATGCATGAAATAACAAATAAACAATATCAGTATGCATGTCTGAGCTTTTACAAAACAAACAGACTAATTGGTATGCTGAATCCTTTAAAACAGATAAGACACCCGAGACCAATGTGTATCAAGGAAAGCTTTCGGTGACCTTGGTATTTGGTAACACCTGAAAAGACTTTAAATTTCACTATCCATTGAAGATCCCTTGAAGAATATTGACAGTAATTTTTATATGTTATATGTGTTATACAGTATATGTATATATATATATATATATATATATATATATATATATATACGTTTTAATTATAAAATATATATTTATTAACATAGAAATATTATAATATACAAACATATATTTCATAGTTTTTATTTAAAGTATTTATTTTTGTGGATTTATGTAAGTTTGGCATCAGTAATTTTTTTTTATGTTTTTTGAGGATATAAATAATCTGTATAAATATGATCTTAATTGACAGTAAACCTCATTGTTTTACTGTTATTTCCTTTCCTGGATGATGCAAAAACTACAAATGATTTGTGTAAGACCTAAATTAGTTGACACTTTTACTATAAGAAAAGCTTAATAGACCCTTGGGCCTGCCAAACTTTAGCCATAGTTTCAAACTAAAATCCCTCTTTTATTTATTGCTTTATTCACATGTTTTGGAACTAGAGAGGCCTGGTATGTCTGATGGATTATTAAGGATTGCAATATAATGTTCTTACTGTAATCTTATTGGAACTAATGCTAATCTGAAAATTTGCAGAACACAGCACCACTTCCAATTGAAAGATAAATCATTACAAATGGCTTTAGAGCAGTGTGTAGTTTGTAAAATGACAATAAGACTAATTTGGAACCTTCATAAAAGTAAGCATGATGAATGTTCTGTTTCAATCTAGCACAAAGATAATGAACAAGAAATGGTTGCCTTGTGGAAATTATGTTTGGTAGACGTAAGCAAGTCTGGCAAGTGTTGACATATAAGAAACATTTTGATCTGCACTTAGGAAATGAAACCAGATACTGCTTTACATTTTAGGATTCTTTTAGTATTAAAACAGCTGCATTATATGTAAATACATAGTTAAAAGGAAGTTTGTGGTTTTAGTTTTTTTTTTTCCTTTTTCTTTTTTTGCACATTTGTTTGAGGCTTAAATGAAACTTAGCTGTAAGACCAGATTTAAAACATTTTAAGACTCAAATATCTGCTCTTCAGGCTCCAAGATAGATGCAAGGCCACAATAACAAGAGCTCTTTTGTTGAGTCTTTAACAGTCTGTTCTAAATCCATATTTCCCAGCTATGTGAGTCAGTGAAATGTGCTGGAAGTTGCTGTGCATTTTGACAGACATAGTTTCCGCTGTCCTTAGTCATTACTCATCTTTTTGGCACCTGGCAAATATGCGATGATGGAGCGTCCATATCTTGTTAGAAGTAATTTAAGGTCCTTTGGACTGGGTTGTGTTCAAGTTGTTTCCACCAACCTTAATAACATGGGCACTGTTAAGTTGTTTTAACAGCTGACATGCAATTGGCGTCAGTCTGGGTTAAAGACTCTGTATAGAAATATTATAATATACAAACATATATTTCATAGTTTTTATTTAAAGTATTTATTTTTGTGGATTTATGTAAGTTTGGCATCAGTAATTTTTTTTTATGTTTTTTGAGGATATAAATAATCTGTATAAATATGATCTTAATTGACAGTAAACCTCATTGTTTTACTGTTATTTCCTTTCCTGGATGATGCAAAAACTACAAATGATTTGTGTAAGACCTAAATTAGTTGACACTTTTACTATAAGAAAAGCTTAATAGACCCTTGGGCCTGCCAAACTTTAGCCATAGTTTCAAACTAAAATCCCTCTTTTATTTATTGCTTTATTCACATGTTTTGGAACTAGAGAGGCCTGGTATGTCTGATGGATTATTAAGGATTGCAATATAATGTTCTTACTGTAATCTTATTGGAACTAATGCTAATCTGAAAATTTGCAGAACACAGCACCACTTCCAATTGAAAGATAAATCATTACAAATGGCTTTAGAGCAGTGTGTAGTTTGTAAAATGACAATAAGACTAATTTGGAACCTTCATAAAAGTAAGCATGATGAATGTTCTGTTTCAATCTAGCACAAAGATAATGAACAAGAAATGGTTGCCTTGTGGAAATTATGTTTGGTAGACGTAAGCAAGTCTGGCAAGTGTTGACATATAAGAAACATTTTGATCTGCACTTAGGAAATGAAACCAGATACTGCTTTACATTTTAGGATTCTTTTAGTATTAAAACAGCTGCATTATATGTAAATACATAGTTAAAAGGAAGTTTGTGGTTTTAGTTTTTTTTTCCTTTTTCTTTTTTTGCACATTTGTTTGAGGCTTAAATGAAACTTAGCTGTAAGACCAGATTTAAAACATTTTAAGACACAAATATCTGCTCTTCAGGCTCCAAGATAGATGCAAGGCCACAATAACAAGAGCTCTTTTGTTGAGTCTTTAACAGTCTGTTCTAAATCCATATTTCCCAGCTATGTGAGTCAGTGAAATGTGCTGGAAGTTGCTGTGCATTTTGACAGACATAGTTTCCGCTGTCCTTAGTCATTACTCATCTTTTTGGCACCTGGCAAATATGCGATGATGGAGCGTCCATATCTTGTTAGAAGTAATTTAAGGTCCTTTGGACTGGGTTGTGTTCAAGTTGTTTCCACCAACCTTAATAACATGGGCACTGTTAAGTTGTTTTAACAGCTGACATGCAATTGGCGTCAGTCTGGGTTAAAGACTCTGTCAAGTAATTGAATTGTCAAGAAAATCCTATTGGGGTTGCTTCAGTGAGAGTGATCAGCACATGTGCTAGATTGGATTAAGAGACAATATGAGGATACTGTAGCCGTCCAGCACATGATTCCAATGCTGCCAAGAGGATGATAACAATGCATGAGCATTAAATGGTATGAATGGGTATTTTTACACTCCCTTGCATAAAATATTTTTCAAAATGCTGTAATATATGTAAATGTATTTTAAAGTGGAGTTTAAAATGTCACTTAGCCCCCTTGTGGTAAAACAAGTCATCAATGTCTTGCTTATTTTGGGATGTTCAGTATTTAGTTGGATTTAGGTTGCATTATCTGTTAGCATTCCCATTCATTTCAATGGCAGCTGCATGCATGTGACATGATTGCATGCAATCTAAACCATCTTGTTTATAAGAACAGATAACTTTTATGCCAGTCACCTGGGCTGCGTTCAGCCCCGACAAAAATGGTGCAAAACGTTTTTTAAATGGAAACGGTGGCGCGTGGAACACCCTGTTCTGATGACACAAGAGTTGCAACTATGGCAGCTGAGAAGGCCATTCTTTGTACTTTTTGAAGAATTTTCGGCGCCTGATGAAATCGGTATAAATACGTGTTTAATACTGCAAAATATGCTCGATGTTACAGTTACTGCCCTTGCCGTCCAGAATAAAAGAGAACATCCCAATCAAATGAAGGGATTTGTGGAGACTGTGGTTCCTAATTATTGTGATCCAACATGTGCCTCGCATTTCAGGATGAAAAGACAAACATTTCAGGTGAAGGATAATCCACTTCTTATCTCCGAGACTGTTATGATCTATATGACCTTATTATTTTTATTGTGAGTATTAGGCTTATCATTATTGCTGATCACTGTTGTTGTGCAATGATATAGTAATATTTACCATTATATAATCAGAGGAGTATAGAAAAGTTTATGAAAGTGTCACTCCATAATACAATAGCAAAATATATAAATATGTATAGTATTTTTATGTTACATTAATCAGTGTCTAGCACACCTTCCTAAGGAAAGGATATGGACCAGAAGACATTGCAATTACTATATGATATTTAGACAGACTAAAAGAAGTTCCAGATCTATACTTGTGCCCTTATTATTTCAGTTATTTTGCCTTTAATGTAAATAAACATGTGCAAACTCATCTCAAACCCCGTTGCACACCGTTGCACACCGTTTCCAGGAAACATGTCATTCAAACCGGAAACCGTAGCAAAACAGTGCACACCGGTTTGAGCTCGAACTTGCCCCTGATCCATAAATGACATGTGATAATCAGTCTGGAAATGGCAGCACTGATTGGCTGATGGCACCTCAAGAAGAGTATTTTACAATATATTACCCATGTACAGCTACTTTTGAATGGTTGATGGAGAAAGGTTGTTTTATTTTATTTGATGTGTAGTTATCACCAGTGTTGTTTTTGTTAACTAAAACGAAATCTTTTCAGCAATTGAAATACAGCTAAAGAAATAATTTAGAAATATTAGATGAAAAACATAAACTTAAAATGTTTTTTAATTGTGTCCTTGGCAGTTAACTGAAATAAATACGTTTAAATTGAAGTATTAAAATTAGTAACACTAAAACTTAAATTAATTTATTTATATAAATAGAAATATTTTAAATAACAGTATAATATGACCAAAACATAAAATTACTAAAACTAATTCAAATGAAAAGGAAAACTGAAAACATAAAATATAAAAGCTGAAAAACAATTATTTATAAATATAAGATGAAAAATATAACCTTAAAAATTTGAAATGTTGCCTCGGCAACTGACATAAGCTTAGGTTGAAGGATTAAAATTAATAACACTAAAACTAATTGAGAAAAAAGGGAAAAAAGAGACAAAAACAACTAAATTACTAAAACTTAGTAAACAGTACCTGTAGGGAAGTGATGATTATATGTTGTATATATGATGCATCTCCGCTGTTGGTTGTACTATTGGTGAAGTAAATCCACACTTTGCTGAAGAACAACAGTACCATGTACTCCGCCATTGTTGTATATGTTTGTTCGCTCTTGCCTTTAAAATCGACACGTACTGTGCATGTCTACATACCTAACATGTACTACGCACGCGCATGGCGTCACTGTTTTCAAAAATTCCCGTTTTGGGTGTTTACACAGAAACGACAACGGTGGCATTTTCAAAAACTTGCACTTTGAAACCTGTTTTCAAAAATATGTGTTTTCAGTCCCCAAAACACTGTTGTCGTGTAAACGAACAGGCAAAATGCATAAAAGGTTTCCCGTTTTTGGCTGAAAACGTTGTCGTGTAAACGGCCCCTGAATCTGGTATTGATGTCCATGGTCTGTCGAGTTGGAAGACAGAGTGGGCGATCACCAAGAAGTCTTTATAACTAGTTCCTGATGGAGACTAGAGCATTTCCTGTTGGGTTTTCCACGTAATTAGCATATGAATTGCAGGCCTGTGATGTGTGCTACAGAGCGCCCCATACCTGCAACACTCTAATTAGAGATAGCGATTTAAAGGAGAGTCATCCTCTTGCAGGACATCTGGTTTCTCGTCCACCTCCTGTCGGGGGAGGAGGGAAAAAAGCCATACTTCTTGTGTCTGGTTGACCAGCTCAACTGGAAGGTCACTGCAAAAGGCAGGAAGCTAATAAAGCTTCTATGCTAGCTCTTTGTGTACAAGGCATGAGGAATACATGGATCTTTCCTGGAGGAATAGTGGTATTCCTGTCTTTATACCACAACTGAACCTGAAAGAGGAGGTGGATTGAGCTGTCGGCTCATAAAAGTTTGAGAGAATATATCTACCTCAAGTGCTGTAATAAAAACATTTCATGATGCATCATCACTGAGGATAATGTATTAATCCTATGCTTGGAAATTAGATTTATATGACATATCACACCAAAAACCACTGTATTCTTTCCTTTCATACCCTTTGGTCCTTAAGTTGTCTACGGCTGTGAAATGGATGTCCAAAGAAGAGTGTGTGTAAGCAAAAGAAATGAACAGAAAATGAGTTTCATAGGTCATGTGTGTTCAGGCACGTGCACAGGTAGGGCTCAACCTATGCAGAGCTTGCTTTTTGCCATGCTTTTTGCCCTTACACTCCGAAGTGCCCTTTTTTTGGTGATGGTGTTTTTTTTTTTCCTTCAATAAATCAATGATATTGGTCACCCTTTACATCTGTCTGTCTGCTTTACAAATATTTAGCTAATGAAATGTATTAAAAAGAGCTTGTGACTAAATCTTGTTGGATCCGCTCAAACTGTCAGTAAAACCCCATAACTCCACCCCCTCTATCTTGACTGAATGAACTGAAGTTCCACAGCAGCTGAACTGGGTCTGCAAGGGTAAATACAGATCTTGTTGTTTGAATAAGTACTGCGTTTTCTTTACGCAAGAAACACTATGTCTATAAAGGCTCATAATTTATGTATTTGAAACTGAGCGCCGCGCCCATATAGCTACAACAAACACCTGGTGATGAAAACGTAACGCCGCCGTTTTAATGACGGACGAAATGTACATTTGCACACATTCGCTGGTCAAAAACCCCGTAACTGCATTTCAGTTTGACACAAAGCGACTGAGTGATCCTCGTCACCTAAGTAAAATATATTTCTAAGAAATGTATGATTGCTGATACACTTAATTTATTAACATTTAATCATATTATATGGTCACATGGCTAATTCATGTTTACGCTGTTAATATGCATGTATTCTAGCTAGCTAGTTTATTTATCTAGTATTCTAAACTCTCTGCTTGTCTTCAAATGTATAAACGTAGTAAAACATGGTTGTAACCAATGTTGTTGTAACCAAAAAAAACTTTACAGAATCAAATCACTGTGAAATATTTATATTTTATCATGCATAATGTAATGCATTATATATATTACATAGCTAAAAAAATATTTTTCTTCAAACGTAATTTTAGGTTTATGTGTGCAAAGCAGAGAAAAATTGAATTGTGTATATACTGTATATATATATATAT
>NW_015505324.1:686252-690457 GCF_001515645.1 Sinocyclocheilus grahami | reverse complement strand
CATTTCAGGATGAAAAGACAAACATTTCAGGTGAAGGATAATCCACTTCTTATCTCCGAGACTGTTATGATCTATATGACCTTATTATTTTTATTGTGAGTATTAGGCTTATCATTATTGCTGATCACTGTTGTTGTGCAATGATATAGTAATATTTACCATTATATAATCAGAGGAGTATAGAAAAGTTTATGAAAGTGTCACTCCATAATACAATAGCAAAATATATAAATATGTATAGTATTTTTATGTTACATTAATCAGTGTCTAGCACACCTTCCTAAGGAAAGGATATGGACCAGAAGACATTGCAATTACTATATGATATTTAGACAGACTAAAAGAAGTTCCAGATCTATACTTGTGCCCTTATTATTTCAGTTATTTTGCCTTTAATGTAAATAAACATGTGCAAACTCATCTCAAACCCCGTTGCACACCGTTGCACACCGTTTCCAGGAAACATGTCATTCAAACCGGAAACCGTAGCAAAACAGTGCACACCGGTTTGAGCTCGAACTTGCCCCTGATCCATAAATGACATGTGATAATCAGTCTGGAAATGGCAGCACTGATTGGCTGATGGCACCTCAAGAAGAGTATTTTACAATATATTACCCATGTACAGCTACTTTTGAATGGTTGATGGAGAAAGGTTGTTTTATTTTATTTGATGTGTAGTTATCACCAGTGTTGTTTTTGTTAACTAAAACGAAATCTTTTCAGCAATTGAAATACAGCTAAAGAAATAATTTAGAAATATTAGATGAAAAACATAAACTTAAAATGTTTTTTAATTGTGTCCTTGGCAGTTAACTGAAATAAATACGTTTAAATTGAAGTATTAAAATTAGTAACACTAAAACTTAAATTAATTTATTTATATAAATAGAAATATTTTAAATAACAGTATAATATGACCAAAACATAAAATTACTAAAACTAATTCAAATGAAAAGGAAAACTGAAAACATAAAATATAAAAGCTGAAAAACAATTATTTATAAATATAAGATGAAAAATATAACCTTAAAAATTTTAAATGTTGCCTCGGCAACTGACATAAGCTTAGGTTGAAGGATTAAAATTAATAACACTAAAACTAATTGAGAAAAAAGGGAAAAAAGAGACAAAAACAACTAAATTACTAAAACAAACTAAAATGGAAATTAATTCAGAAAATTTTGAAATAAAAGCTAATCAAAATATGAATAAATGCTACAGTATAATATTCTATAAATAACACTTGCCCTTGGCTAAACATGTTCCAAATTTTATGCAGAGAAATTGATTTAGACAATGCATCAGTCATGGAGGAGACTTCAGGATAAGATGCTTTTCAATGGGTTTTCAATTAATGGTTTCTCCTGATTGAGGAGACAGGAGAGCAGAAGCTCTTGAGATGAAAAATGACACTATTAAAGAGACAGTTGTGGTACTCTTTGAGTAATTGGCTGTGGTCTGTGACAGGACTAGCTGTCCAGGGAGACAAACGGCACAGGGCTTGAGTTCACGTGGCTCAGAGAAAGCCCGAGAGAGAGAGAAGGGTGGAATTCTTTTTAATTAATGTTGTTTTTAAGTTGTGCTCATTAGATTTTACGATAAAACAATCAATGAGCAAAAAAACATACAAAATGTCTCTAATAGTATGTCTTACCTTGTTTATTCATTTTGTAAAAACAAGGACGAGAAGGGCTAAACATTAGAATCAACCAATGTCAAATTTAGTCTGCACGCATTTGTAAATGTCCCCTGTTTCTCAAAGGCCTGACGCAGGAACTAAACCTCTCACATGAATGAATGTTAGGCCTGCGGACGGTATGGTGTTTTCATGGCCTTCAGTTGAGCTAAATCCTATTGCTCCATCCTATATCTCTTGCCTTTGGCTGTGTGCAATGGAATGTGAAACAGGAACTGGAGAAAATAAAACTAAATCGCCCTTTCTGCTCAGTCCCCTGTGTTGTCTAGCTTCGTAATTGATTTGATACTGATTTTTTATAGCAACAATATGGGCTAAACTCGGATGGTAATATGGTGGAAGTGCAAGGAGTTTGACAGAAATACGTGGAAAAGAAATACATTCTAGAGTTTTAAATTGTGAGTGATATGACCTACATATGACGTCTATGCATACTTGAGGTCTGTGGGAGTAAAATCGACTGCGGTCACTTGGATGCAGTCCAATTTTATTGTTTTTTGTCACTGGCTTATTTCTTCAATCTATAAGCCTCTTATATCTCTTATATGCTAAGCAGCTAGCGCTCACGCTGACATTTTGCCATATTTCTTACTTATAGAAGCCAGCAAACCAGCCTGGAGTTAGCTGGTATTTTTGTCCCAGTGTTGCACAGGAATCCAATTCAATTGTTGATAATGGAATTGACCTAACCCCGGGGGCTCTGCTCTCTCTGTCTCATATGCCAGGCCAGTAGTTGGCGCTGTCACCTTGTTAGTAAACAGTACCTGTAGGGAAGTGATGATTATATGTTGTATATATGATGCATCTCCGCTGTTGGTTGTACTATTGGTGAAGTAAATCCACACTTTGCTGAAGAACAACAGTACCATGTACTCCGCCATTGTTGTATATGTTTGTTCGCTCTTGCCTTTAAAATCGACACGTACTGTGCATGTCTACATACCTAACATGTACTACGCACGCGCATGGCGTCACTGTTTTCAAAAATTCCCGTTTTGGGTGTTTACACAGAAACGACAACGGTGGCATTTTCAAAAACTTGCACTTTGAAACCTGTTTTCAAAAATATGTGTTTTCAGTCCCCAAAACACTGTTGTCGTGTAAACGAACAGGCAAAATGCATAAAAAGTTTCCCGTTTTTGGCTGAAAACGTTGTTGTGTAAACGGCCCCTGAATCTGGTATTGATGTCCATGGTCTGTCGAGTTGGAAGACAGAGTG
The DNA here is from genome assembly GCF_001515645.1 of Sinocyclocheilus grahami. Taxonomy (NCBI): domain Eukaryota; kingdom Metazoa; phylum Chordata; class Actinopteri; order Cypriniformes; family Cyprinidae; genus Sinocyclocheilus; species Sinocyclocheilus grahami. The sequence continues at coordinate 687,539 of NW_015505324.1, read as the reverse complement.
GGCGATCACCAAGAAGTCTTTATAACTAGTTCCTGATGGAGACTAGAGCATTTCCTGTTGGGTTTTCCACGTAATTAGCATATGAATTGCAGGCCTGTGATGTGTGCTACAGAGCGCCCCATACCTGCAACACTCTAATTAGAGATAGCGATATTAAAGGAGAGTCATCCTCTTGCAGGACATCTGGTTTCTCGTCCACCTCCTGTCGGGGGAGGAGGGAAAAAAGCCATACTTCTTGTGTCTGGTTGACCAGCTCAACTGGAAGGTCACTGCAAAAGGCAGGAAGCTAATAAAGCTTCTATGCTAGCTCTTTGTGTACAAGGCATGAGGAATACATGGATCTTTCCTGGAGGAATAGTGGTATTCCTGTCTTTATACCACAACTGAACCTGAAAGAGGAGGTGGATTGAGCTGTCGGCTCATAAAAGTTTGAGAGAATATATCTACCTCAAGTGCTGTAATAAAAACATTTCATGATGCATCATCACTGAGGATAATGTATTAATCCTATGCTTGGAAATTAGATTTATATGACATATCACACCAAAAACCACTGTATTCTTTCCTTTCATACCCTTTGGTCCTTAAGTTGTCTACGGCTGTGAAATGGATGTCCAAAGAAGAGTGTGTGTAAGCAAAAGAAATGAACAGAAAATGAGTTTCATAGGTCATGTGTGTTCAGGCACGTGCACAGGTAGGGCTCAACCTATGCAGAGCTTGCTTTTTGCCATGCTTTTTGCCCTTACACTCCGAAGTGCCCTTTTTTTGGTGATGGTGTTTTTTTTTTTCCTTCAATAAATCAATGATATTGGTCACCCTTTACATCTGTCTGTCTGCTTTACAAATATTTAGCTAATGAAATGTATTAAAAAGAGCTTGTGACTAAATCTTGTTGGATCCGCTCAAACTGTCAGTAAAACCCCATAACTCCACCCCCTCTATCTTGACTGAATGAACTGAAGTTCCACAGCAGCTGAACTGGGTCTGCAAGGGTAAATACAGATCTTGTTGTTTGAATAAGTACTGCGTTTTCTTTACGCAAGAAACACTATGTCTATAAAGGCTCATAATTTATGTATTTGAAACTGAGCGCCGCGCCCATATAGCTACAACAAACACCTGGTGATGAAAACGTAACGCCGCCGTTTTAATGACGGACGAAATGTACATTTGCACACATTCGCTGGTCAAAAACCCCGTAACTGCATTTCAGTTTGACACAAAGCGACTGAGTGATCCTCGTCACCTAGGTAAAATATATTTCTAAGAAATTTATGATTGCTGATA
>NW_015505324.1:653158-686111 GCF_001515645.1 Sinocyclocheilus grahami | reverse complement strand
GTTTCAGCACATGCCCCTCAAAAGGTCTGTGCACGGCCCTGTGTGTGTTGAACAGTAACCTGTTAAAAAAAAAAGCTTCTTGCATTCACAATGGATTGTGGTGGTTGCAACATATCAGAGAGTTTAATAGCTGCACAGATACACATGATGTTAGAACTAAACTAGTGTTATTATTCTCTACAGATATGAATAAAGAAAAACTTGAAGCTAGAATTAAATAAGATTTCCTGTTTGGTTGTTTGTTTCTGGGACAGTATATGTACTATTGAATCAGAATTGATTTTATTGTCTGGAAAAGTTGTTTTGACTTGATGGTTTGCAGAAAACAAGCAAAGGATACAGCATACATACTTACATTAAGAATATGTTATGGTGAAGGTGGCAAATGCCTTAGTACTAAAAACATAAAAATAAATATAGAGGATTAAGTATACACTTAGTTAAACGTAAACTATGATGTAATTTTTTTTTACACTTAAATTTATTGAAATATCCTATGAAATTAGTAAATGTATGCAAAAGATATGAATAACTACATTTAGTACCATAACAGATAAAACCCTGTAAAACCCAACCCAAGTTAAAATAACTCATCATTTGAGAAATCCTAAATAAATATTTAATTAATTTAAAGAAAATTTCCCTTTCTTTATGTGTGATTGTTAATTGTATCCAACTTACTCAATTTCTTCAGTTGTTTGCTAAAAATGAATAGTATTAATATGGAATGTGCACTGATTATAGTTATTTAAAATTTGAATGGTATAATTTCTCCATTCTTAAATTTTTATTGAAATTTAACAAAAACATATCTTAAAAATGGTAGTAAAATTCTATTAGGTATATCTTAAAACTAAAATTTGTTAGTCAAATGCTATTTTTTTCATGAAAGAAACTGAAGTAATAGAGTTTATTTAGACAAAACTAACTTGGATTTTTAGGCATTTATTATGGAATGTCCAACTCAGTCAGTTAAGTGATATTCAGAGATTTCAAGTAATATAGCAGTTTATTATTATGACATTTACAAAGCCACTAGATTATTATTATTAAATTTTTTTTTTTACAGTGCAGCAGTAGTAAATAAAGAAAAAACAAGTAAACAGATGAAAGGAAGAAGCAGTGAATGCAATAAATGCTGCACACAACAGATGCACAGCATGTGATCCATCTGTTTAAATGGTGCAGTTGAGTTATTGATGATCATTGATCACTGCTCCAGATGAAAAACTGGGTTTGTGTCTGTTGTCTTGGGTTTGTTGGCTCTGCAGCGCTTATTATGCAGAAGGTACAAGGGGTTTCTGATGATCTTGTCAGCAGGTTTCCGGGATTTCTCCTCATATGTGTCCATGAGGGGGGCAGAGTACAGTAAATTAATTTTTCTGATGATCAATGATGGCAATGTATAAGTAGATCATCATTACCTCTGGCAGGTTAAACTTCTTCAGCTGCCTCAGGAAGTATCAATTAGTGCACTGTCATTCGTACGTTTTCATACGATCTTACTCACTGACTGTTTGGTTTATGGGGGGACCTTCATGCCAGTCGTTTTCAAAAAATTGCATGTTTTCGTACAAATCACATTGTACTGATTCATATGAAATCAACAAATAAAATAGCTGTTTTCTCATGAGATGGGGTTGGAAGTATATACCAGCCTTTTTTGTGTTTTTTGGGCAATGGAGATAATGACACCATGTTTGAGTTTTGAGGGATGATGGTTATCAAAAATCTGAAGCTGACCATTCTGGGGATCTTCTGAAGTCTGTGATCATGTTGACTGTCTTCAATGTATTTAGTTGTTGTTGTTAGGAAACCAGGTGCTCCACTTTCTTTCTATAATCAGATTTGTCACCGTTACTGTGTTTAAAAAAATTCTCCTTTTGTATTTTAAAAATAACAGCATGCTGTTTCCCCCCCCCCCCCCCCCCCCCAAATAAAAATAAATAAAATTAGCTGAAAATGTATTCATTTTCAGACTATTCAAGATATAGATGAGTTTTTTTCTCAATCAGAATAAATTTGGAGAAATTTAGCATTACATCACTTGCTTTGCAATGGATTCTCTTTAGTGAATGGGTACCGTCAGAATGAGAGTCCAAACAGCTGATAAAAACATCACGATAAGTAATCCACATGACTCAAGTGAAGCAAAAAGCTGTTTTTGTAAGAAACAAATCCATCAAGATGTTTTTGACTTCAAACTGTTATTTTCGGCTAATATGTGACTCCTCCATCCATAATATAGCTCATTATGGATTCATATTTTGGGCAGAATTTGTTTCTTACAAATGTTCAGCTTTTTGCTTCACAAGACTTTAATTGATGGACTGGAGTTGTGTAGATTATTGTGATGTTTTTATCAGCTATTTGGCTCTCATTCTGACGGCACCCATTCACTGCAGGGGACCCACTGGTGAGCAAGTGATGTAAATTTCTCTGAATCTATTCTGATGTAGAAACAAATTAATTTATATCTTCAATGGCCTGAGGGTGAGTAATTCATTAGCAAAATTTCAGTTTTAGGAGAACTATTTCTTTTATGTCAGAGCTTTCATTTGTCTGAATTGCACAAGATGAAATAGAATCAATGTTTAAACAATGATGTTCTCTGTACTTAAAAAACATTGACGTTATGAGCATTGTGTGATGAGCTCCACACGCAACACTAAACTTGGCTGTCACTATAAAGATGCTCCTTTTCAGGGTCCAGCATGAGTCTCACTGCTGGGGAGAGATGAGAGCTGCATGACAACAACCCAGTACACAAACACCAGCCAGACACTACACCGCACTCACCCACCCTCAACTAACCGTTGCTAGGCAGTTATGGTTGCTATGAGAGAAAGAGAGGGAGAGTCTGAGGAGCTCTGGGTGTCACCGGACAAAACTGGACATTCCTTGATGTCTGTGTCAGCAGGGTGCTTTTAATTTTCAAAACGAAAAATCATAAAAGGATGACGAGGCTGTGGAAAGAGTTCTGCTCAAAGCTCATGTTCTTAAATGACTCATCATTAATGGAAAACCACACAGCTTCATGTGAACAGTGTAGAATTTTAACTGCAACAAAACGGCAACTAAGACTATTCAATTTATGAAATATGAAATTAAAACCCACACACACACACACACACACACACACACATATAAATATATATATATATATATATATACCCAATCAAAATGTAACCGTTTTCAAAATATATGTAGTATTATGACATTATTTTCATGAAAATTAACTATCAACAAACTCTTTTTCATTTCTACATTGCAAATTTTTATCTATCTATCGATCGATCTATCTATCTATCTATCTATCTATCTATCTATCTATCTATCTATCTATCTATCTATCTATCTATCTATCTATCTATCCGTCCATCCGTCTGTCCGTCTAATTTTTTCACATTATTGCAATTACAAATATATACAATATATACATGCTATATATATATATATATCTCAATGCCAAAAAAGAAAGAATAAATAAATACATACATACAGAAATGTTGTACAAATAAATTCATTACAATATATTTTGGTGCAAAATATATATTTTTTCTTTTGATTTTGGGGTGAAATGTGACCTGGACTTGTTTTCATGGGATTTACCCTATAAATGATCTCCCTGTTTCACTGAAGTTCATGTGTCATGTGCTGCTTCTTTGTCTTGGAATTTTCTAGTCATGTAACCACAGCATATACTTGAATAGAGAAAAGTTAAAATAGTATATTTTAGTTAATCAGTACAATTTGACAGCAATAATTGTGTTTCTTTAAGGGAAAAATAAATAAATTAGGCTGATCCAGGCGATGCACATGCTCATTCAAAACTAAACAAACAGTCATTGCCTGTCTGAAAAAGACGTTGTTTTATGTAAAGGGCGGGACTACAGCTGTCAAATTATGCATTACAGTTTCTCCCTTTCACAGACTGTCTTCTCCTCTTATAATATCTCTGTATTACATCCACCACCCCAACCTCTCCAGCTGTCACCCTTTTCTCTTACTATTTGCTTCCAGCAAAAACATGCCAGTCACTCAGACACCCCTCTCTGCACTTGTGTCAGTCTAGTCTGTAAACCCAATATCAACATCTGTGTAGTAATCTCCCCACAGGGCTGCTGGGGCTCAAACACTGAAATAGTACATTCATGACCTGTGTTTGTGGCAGGTTTCCGGTGTCGTCACTGGGGTTGTGGGCTGGAGACTTTCAGTAACAGAACTGACCTATACTTTTCCAAGCACCTCTCTACTCGGCTTGCATTCTGCCTGCGTCTTTGTACTTCATCTTTGATTATTGCAGCGATGCATCACTTTCCCTGATTAAAGGCTTCGCAATTACATATACACTACCTCAAGGAATGAGATCAGTTTAAAATCCTGACATTACAAGCATCATGTCGTTTGCTAGTGATGTATGTGTGTAGTCTTTCCTCAGTTGAAATGTTTAAAGGTCAGGGGCAAAGATGTTTTTTTTTTTTTTTAGAAAAATAGCTCACTAAATATCACAATTTTCAAGAAATGCTTGGGCTAGACAGGTTTCTCTGTCTTTTGCTGGGTCAGATGGGCAACTCTGCAGACTGTAGTCTTGAGGAGGTGGAGGTTCTCTTGTGGTTTATGGCTTAGCTGAGCTCAGCCACCTGGTTTTGTTTGTGTAGGTGATCCAAAATAATGCTTACTAAAAAATTTTTTTGACTCATTCAGGGGAAATTATTTAAATATTTCTTAAATATATACATATTTTTGTGTATTTATATACATCTAAATATACACAGTACACACACATATTATGTAAACTTTTATTTTGGATGCAATTAATCATGATTAATCGATTTGACAGCACTAATGTGTGTGTGTGTGTGTGTGTGTCTATCTATCTATCTATCTAGCATCAATCTCTGACAAAATTATATATACAATAAAAAATTTTTTATTATATAATATATGGTGAGTGTGATTTGACCAAGTACAATATGTTCCTGGATCAACATCCTTGTTGATCCTGGACCAACATTCCAATCAACCAATCAGAATTGAGATATAACTTTTCAGGAAATATCAGTTTTAGGCTTACAATCAGGGTTAGGTGCTTCTACACCTTTGTTAATATATATATATGTCTGTGTGTGTGTGTAATTTATACATATGTGTGTGTGTGTGTCTGTGTTGCAGATAGATCGATATATATATATATATATATATATATATATATATATATATATATATATAAAAACATAAATCAGTATTTATATATTATGTGTTGAAAATGTCTACATGTATTCTGAATGATTTGGACAATATTTACGTCGGCTCTTCATCAGCATGGTCTAATGAAGAGCCTGCGTGCTCGAAACGTCACACACGCTGTGCAACAGTTTTTTTAAAATACATTTTTGATACTTTTGGAGCTTTGGTGTTGCCGACTTTACATTAAAAATATTGTTCCACTTGTTTCTTAGTCGAGCACCCAGTTGAGATCGATGTGCGTGCTTTTGCCTGCTTTTTGACATTATTTACATCAGAATTCATCCTGTTTTTGACATCCAGGCTTGAACAGAACAGAAAATGCTCTCATGATATTGAGGTGATATGCTACCAGCTTTAGTTGATTTGAAACGTGGCAGACCTAGCCTGCCTTGTCCCTACTGAATGCGTATCAGGGCTGTGAAAGCACAGCTCTGAAGCCTCCCTCCCTTCCAGTCTCTGGCAGCCTAAAACAGGCCATTCTCTCTTCATTTGATTGCGTCACATTCTTCATACAGCTTTAAAGACATAAGGTTCTTTAGTCAGCCCAGGTCAACAGTTTATGAAAAGGAAGTATTTTTATTCAAATTGAGAAAATAACATCCTGTTGGTGGAAATTAGAGCAGAATACATTGCAAAATCATATTCTAATCCAGGCTTTTTGTTTGGACGTTCAATAGCCACAGAGGTTGTGTAAGCCACCCTTAACATACTTATCAAAACACATCAAAGAGGAAAATGAATGACAGAGTGAATAATTTCCAAAGCGGCGATTGTTATCTGTTTCAGGCAGATGTGTCTTTCACTGTGATATTGGCAGCATAAAGCAAAGCTCTCCGCATGCTTATCAGGATTGTGGAGATGTACCGATGGTGGATTGGGCAGCTGTGGTTATCAGACGCCAGTGCGTTGGTGTAGCACTTAGAGTGTAATTACCGAACATGCTGTGACCAGCACAAACAGTGAACAGCAATCACAAGCCATCAATACGGTCGTCAATGGCCAGACCCCTCGGATCTTACTGTTTGGCTAATGACAAACAAGAAGGCTGTTGGACAGATGAGGTGACTGCAGGCGCCGTGTCTCAGAAAGCAACTCAATTCTGGAGGGAAGTCACAGTGGCGCGCAACGGAAACGGATCTACACCCCCGCTTTGTTTGCTGTGTCGCTGTGCACACACCTGGCTGATTTCTCACCTACCACTTACTGCCCACTCTATGTCCGCTAAAGTAATGTCATCAGCAGTCAAGGCTAGAGCTTGTTACAAAGTTACCAAAGTAATTTTTTTAAATCATAAGATGCAAGTGCTTTATTTCCTGTTAACCAGATGAAAACGTATTACTTAAAACAAAGTATTATTAAATAAACAAGAACATACTACCTTATTTTAAGTGTGCATTCAATGTTTTTTAATAGATTTCACATAATAACTTATAATTCATTAAAGACAGATCTGCTGCAAGCTACAAGGCTGTTAATGCTTTTGTTGAAGACATGAGCACATTATTATTTTTTTAAATAATCATGTCCAACAGTGGAATCAGCATCTTTAAACTTTTACATTTCTCTATCATTTTTAGTTCGATTATGTAATTTAATTTGATTATGCTGATTATATTCTCTTTCCTTAGAGAAAAAAAAAAAAAAAGCCATGATGATCAGTGAGCCATCTGGCTTTCATCAAAGCAGCCGCTCTCAGAAAAAAAGGTGACCATGTCACTTAGGGCAGACCTTGAAGCTTTGTAGATTGTTGCTATTCAGTGCAAGTGCGCTGGGGTGAATATTGGCTGTTGACATTGTGCTTTACAAGGCTGTAAGCAGAGAGGAAATGAAAAACTCCCCAAGAACAAGATGTACCAGAGGCGGAGGCATGTGCCGTGCTTGGATATAGACATGGAGGATATGCAGGGTGAATGGTGGTCAGTGAAAGTAAGGCATGGGGACCAGCAGGGATGGGTATTCCTCCTTGTGGGCGTACATCAATTATTAATATATTTTAGCTCTTTGTTGTCCTCCCTCAGGATGTAGGAAGGAAGTCACAGCAAGATAGAGTGAGAGAAGAGATATACTGGCTTACTTTGAGATAAAACATTTTTACTTAAATGGGGGGCTTTGAAGAACTGCTGTTGTCCCTTTGTCAGATGTGGTTTGTTTCATCTTTGGGATCATGGTGTACTGCTTGTAAAGATCCTGTAAGGCAAGTAAGTTCATTCGGTGGCCATAATGGTAATGCCCTGGGGAGGCATCTTCTAAATAATAGACCCCTATCTGTTTAAGCAAGGAAAGACTTATTTTTGGTCAAGATTTCAATAACATATGTCAAATCAATATAATGAGATCAGAGAAAAAGTGTGATAAATATTGTTCTTAAACTCAAATCATCAGGCTGTGTTATATTGATCCAGCTAATGTGTAAACACATTCAAGTGTAAATAAATAGCCAATGCCTCTTTATCAAAAAAATAAATAAATAAAAAATAAAACTATAAAAAAACACACACATTTCACTCTTTAAACTGACATTTAGTTCAACCCCCCCTTTTTAAGCAGCAACCCCAGTATTTTTTCCCATTTATTTTTCTTTTCCTTAAAGAAAAAAAAAAAAAAAAAAAGCCATGATGATCAGTGAGCCATCTGGCTTTCATCAAAGCAGCCGCTCTCAGAAAAAAAGGTGACCATGTCACTTAGGGCAGACCTTGAAGCTTTGTAGATTGTTGCTATTCAGTGCAAGTGCGCTGGGGTGAATATTGGCTGTTGACATTGTGCTTTACAAGGCTGTAAGCAGAGAGGAAATGAAAAACTCCCCAAGAACAAGATGTACCAGAGGCGGAGGCATGTGCCGTGCTTGGATATAGACATGGAGGATATGCAGGGTGAATGGTGGTCAGTGAAAGTAAGGCATGGGGACCAGCAGGGATGGGTATTCCTCCTTGTGGGCGTACATCAATTATTAATATATTTTAGCTCTTTGTTGTCCTCCCTCAGGATGTAGGAAGGAAGTCACAGCAAGATAGAGTGAGAGAAGAGATATACTGGCTTACTTTGAGATAAAACATTTTTACTTAAATGGGGGGCTTTGAAGAACTGCTGTTGTCCCTTTGTCAGATGTGGTTTGTTTCATCTTTGGGATCATGGTGTACTGCTTGTAAAGATCCTGTAAGGCAAGTAAGTTCATTCGGTGGCCATAATGGTAATGCCCTGGGGAGGCATCTTCTAAATAATAGACCCCTATCTGTTTAAGCAAGGAAAGACTTATTTTTGGTCAAGATTTCAATAACATATGTCAAATCAATATAATGAGATCAGAGAAAAAGTGTGATAAATATTGTTCTTAAACTCAAATCATCAGGCTGTGTTATATTGATCCAGCTAATGTGTAAACACATTCAAGTGTAAATAAATAGCCAATGCCTCTTTATCAAAAAAATAAATAAATAAAAAATAAAACTATAAAAAAACACACACATTTCACTCTTTAAACTGACATTTAGTTCACAAGTTCAGAAATGCTCTTATTATGTACTGAGTATCCAGTATCTCCTGCTGGTCCATGAACAAAATGTGGTTAATTTGATATATAACTTTATTTAAAAGGAGCTAACCCATTAAGGGCCTTATAGGCAAGTAATAATATTTTGTAACTGATACGGAACTTAATAGGAACTTAGGAACTTAATAGAACTTAATAGGAACTTAATACATTTAAAATATATTGTAGAAAGAAAACGCATTTTATTTAATCTATGGTTGATTCAGTTGATTCTTTAATATTACAGCAGGTCTATTCAACTGGTCCAGATCAGGCTGTCTGAAAATTCCCAAAGTCGGCCAAATTCGTTTTTTTGACCCAGTTGTTCCTTCTAGACTGCTTTCTTCTGTAAAGTGAGAAAAGTTTGGGGTCAGTAGATGTTTGAATGTTTTTGAAAGAAGATTTTTATGCTTTGCAAGGCTTCATTTATTTGATCAAAACTACAGTAAAACAGTAATATTGTACAATATTATTACATTCTAAAACAACTGTTTTCTATTTTAATATATTTAAAAATGTAATTAATCCTGTCATGGCAAAGCTGAATTTTCAGTCATTACTCCAGTCTTCAATGTCACATGATCCTTTAGAAATCAATTTAACATGCTGAGTTGGTGCTGACTGGCTGAGCTACAAATAATCATTATTCAAAGATTCAAAGGACCAAAAAAAGACCCATTTTCTTTACCTTGAGGCCTTTTACAGTGTCAATATATCATTCTCCAAGCAGATAGAAATGCAAAAAGACAAGAAAATCAGTTCCAACTAGACCGGACTGACAAGTACTTGTTCACGCTCCCAAAAGAAACAATCAAAGTGCTTCTTGTACAAAGACTGTTACTGTAGTTGAGTGCAATTATTTGAAGGGGATTAAAAGTCAACGTCAATGTAAAATCAATCTAAAGAGTATATTCTCAAACTGAATGCCCTACAAAACATTTAGGGTCCTGTTGAATAAGTCTGCTAAAGCAGAAATTAATATTAGTGTTATTAATGGAAGACATTACACAGTGTTATCAAGAAAATCAAGCATTTCTATATTAGCTTGATATAAAAAGTCTGAGGTGGGGGCCCATGTGGGTCAGAAAAGGCTGACAAACTCAAATCGGAACACAAACACAGAAACATTATTTCCTTTAAGGTGTGTGGGAATAGATCAACAACAGATATGCGAGTAGGTGGACAGGGACACACACAAAATGCCTGTATCCATCAACGGGCCCATCTGTGTGCACTGGTAGAAGGGAGTGTTCAGTGGGCAGAGGCGACCAAGTCTATTGCCCATTGCCCAGTGACTCATTCTAGCAGCTGACAGACAAGGATGAGGGGGAATAACATGCCCACTGCCTCTGGCACAGCACAGGAAGGGGAAGTGGAACACTGCCCACGCATCTTCCAGAAGGGCTTTGTGTGTCTGTGAGGAGAGGGGGTGAACAGGTGTCTCGCTTCCCCTATTGTGAGATTTGGTCCAAAAATCAGGCCCCTGCTGATCCGCAAGAGTGAATCTTAAAATGAGGACAAAGTTATTTCAACGGTCACAGATGTGCCCGGTTTAGGTGCACAAAATGTGATTTTGGGATTAGAGAGTTTTCCATCACAAGCCTGGGACTTTTAAAACCACACATTTTATTGTAAGGTTTGAATTGAACACATTTTCAGTCTGCTATTGGTTGGACACACAGATAGCCCTGCCCCCAAACTCACACTGTTGGTTATTAAGGCAAGACACTATAGGCAAAAACATTGGGGGGGTTTTCGTGCAGCGGTCAACTTTGAGATTTTGGACTATTTTGCTTCCATAATATGTCTTCTTTCAGACTAGTGGAAATAAAACCATTTTGGGACCTTTACTTTTAAGAGTGAACTTTCCAGTTTTGTTTCTATGTATATTCTGAAGCTTCTTCAAATGATAGTTCACCCAGACATGAAAATTCTGTCATTATTTATTCACCCTGAATTTGTTCCAAACCTGTACCATCAACTATGGTTGGTTACCCACAGTCTTCAAAAATATGCACTTTAAATTGAGGTTTGTTCATATCATTCACCTAAATTATGTAACATTAATAAATAATGTAGACTCATATGACACTATGCATTGTTTCCATGTTATGGCAGATAACAGATAAATTGCATATATATATATATTAAAAAAAAAATGTAGAAACAAATTCCACTCAGAAATTGATAGTACATTTTTACATATAATTACAAAGAAACAGCAGATAACTCATTGAATTAAACATGAAATTTTGAAGTAGAAAGACTGAAATAGTATTTATTTACAACTTAGATTTTTATTTTCTTTAAACACAATATAAAAATTAAATTTAGGCTTCACAACACAGTGGATATTAATTTTGAAATTTGCTGGAGATGTTTTTATTAAGTGTTTTTAAAGATTAACGTTAAGTAAGCATTAGATGACAGAAGTCTAATCTAGATGTAAAAATGTGCATGCACAATTAAATATACAATATCTACTGAAATTTCCATTAAATAAATAATACACATAAATATAAATACATTTAAATAACATTCTAATATGCCAATACAAAGCAAGTATCACAAATTCTCCTGAGTGGGGCTGGTGTCGTTGTCAGCGATGCCCACGGTTAGCTGGGACTTGCAGGACACCAGCACCCACTCGACAAAGGTGGTGAAGCTCTCTCGAGGACCATCCCCAGACAACTGCGCTCGTGTGGTGGCGTTAAGTCCAACTCTATAGAAGGTACAGAGGCAGTTGTCCGGGTAGTGCGTGAGGTGGGCCAGGGACAGAAAGTCGTTTGTGTGGTCCTCAAGAGAGCGTTCCCCCTGCTCCAGCAGGAGGATTTCGAAGGCGGGGTAATCCATAGAAAAACAAAAATAAACACTGGCAAAAACTGGAAAAAACAAACGAGGGGAAAGACGCTGCTATACTTTACTTTGGGGTCGGTTATTCTGTCATGGTCACAGTGTCTGGAGGCAGGCAGGATGACGAGGACGACAAGGATTCCAATAAAGATATTTAATGTAGACACAACAAGGCAGATTTAGGAAGATGAGACACACACTCGGGGTAACATTCACAATAACTGACAATACTAGAATACACGAGACAGGAACTTATAGGGCTGATAACGAGGGGCAGACAGGTGAGCACACTGAGGATAATTAACTAATGATTGAATGGGCTAAACCAACAAAAGGGGAAGAAACCACAACAAACAGTCCACAGGGGTGTTACAAATGTACAGTATGGTGACATGCTGACAAGATCTAATAGAGTTTTCCGTCATCTGCTTTATTCAGACGTGTATTTTCACACTTAGCCAAACTCATTCAGAATCACCAGACCCTTCCACGTCACCAGATATCACAGCTTTTCTTTCCAGCGGCACTACTCACATCTCCTGTTTGCACCTGATGTAAACTAAATAAGGAAGAACAGGAAGAAAATGTCAAGGGTAAATAGTGTGGCTGTCATCGTACATAACTCAGAGCTCTTGATGTGAGATTGGCCCAGCCGTGTTCACAGTGACTGAGACAACCATCCATTACACATCAATATTTAATATCTGTGCATAAAATTTTACCTCATTAAGGTAGTCTGCCTATGCACTGGTATATACATTCAGCCCACTGTGATAAATTGAGTATCTGCCATTTCTCCCTACATCTCAGTGTGTCATGTGTGTGTGTGTGTGTGTGTGTGTGTGTGTGTGTGTGTGTGTGTGTGTGTGTGTGTGAGTGTGTGTGAGTGTGGGCAGGGAGGGGGACTCTCTGACTCACTCCTGACTCATACCCCCCTCCCCAGGGCATCACGGGAGGAAGCTCAATTCCCCCTTCCTAACAAACAACCATACACACTCACACAAGTAGAGATAAGCTATAACACAGAACATGAATGATCCTATGGGAAGCAATGCACTATATTGGGGGAAAATACACATCTGCTAATCAAACATATTTAAACATGCTAATGCATCCGAACACACATACACGTGCAACACACCCTGATAAGAATTCCAGCAACACAGTATGTTATAAATTGGGAATCCCTATTGGCAAAGACACAATCAGGTGACCAGCTACCATGGCAACAACCGCCTGCTGCCTGTCTCTGAGGAGCTTAAAGAGTGTAGGAGACTCATTTCCAGATCCGATGCGCTGTCAAAGATGAGAGAGGACTCCCCACTGAAATCAGCATGAACGAAAGAAATATCATCATCCAAACACTTGAACGACCAAACTAGCATCTGATTTTGATCAGTTCAGCTGCTCTTAAAACTAAGTGCTAATTTAATGCTGTTTCCATTTGCATAAAATCAACCAAATCCTGAGTTTATGTGTCTCAGTTAGGAATGTCACTTTAATGAGATCTACTACATATATAAATAAAATTGACTGCAAAAATGTAATTATGTCATATGCTGTATGACCTGTATGCAAATTACCAAATCCTGAGTTTATGTGTCTCAGTTAGGAATGTCACTTTAATGAGATCTACTACATATATAAATAAAATTGACTGCAAAAATGTAATTGTCATATGCTGTATGACCTGTATGCAAATGTTTATTATTAGGGGTCAGAGAAATTCAAGTTAGTATAGTACTATCACACTTACAAATGATGAACAAAACACAGGCATTGAGATGTGTTTTTCAAAGCTGAATTACTTTTAACCTGACACAGCTTCTTAAAAGACTCTCATGGTGTGAGATGCTGAAAAACAATAACATGTGACATAACCAGCAATAAAAAAAAAATCACATGTGGAAAGAACTTTGTGAATGCTGCCAAATTCTACCCTATGATTAAAAATAAATAAATAAAATAAATATTAAATAATTTTGTCTGCCACAATTAAGTTTTCAAATTATCTTCATTTGGGAGCTCTTCTCAGCAACAATTTACATGTGATTAATGAAAATTTGCTGAGAATTTACCCACTCTTAGACCATCCAAGATGTAGATGATTTATTACAATTACAAACATGTAACTTTTCACTTCCCAAGATGTTAATTGATGGACTGGAGTCGTGTGGATTACTTGTGGATTATTGTGATGTTTTTATCAGCTGTTTGGACTCTCATTCTGACGGCACCCATTCACTGCAGAGGATCCATTGGTGAGCAAGTGATATAACGCAAAATTTCTCTAAATTTATTCTGATTAAGAAACAAACTCATCTACATCTTGGATGGCCTATGGGTAAGTAAATTAAATTTTTTGGGTGAATTATTCCTTTAATGAGCATATTGTGTAAAATACTTAAATAATAAAAATGTTAACTCTATGGACAGTCGGTCCTAGTACAAATTCAGACTATTGACGAAAACATTGATCTTTTTTATGTTAAAGCAATATTAGCAGACCTTCATTTCACCTCTGCACATACTGCATAAAAGGACAACATCATTTCATCTGAGCTATAAATGAAACCACCATGTTCTAAAGTGCATTAACCGTTAACGCAGCCTTGCAACTCCGGATAGATCTGAACAGATCTGTAAAAGCCGCTCTCTATCATGGGAGAGGAAAGTGTCAATCAAGGGCTGAGGAAAGTAATTCATGAGTGTATGAGTCAGACAGTTTCTAAAAAAAGAACCACCTGAATCAGTAAAGCCACTTTTCTGAAACTAAAATCGCAAAGTTGCATTTCAAAGAAATCAGAGCTTCAGAGTTTGATGGGAGACTTAAAGGCAGGTATCCTTAAACCAGGCCTGCTTTTGGTAATTACTTGTCGAGTGACACAGGATATTCAACTCGACAGACTTTCAGGCTGACTGGAAAGAACAGCAGAAAGCTTTTTAGAGTGTGTTAAATGAGTGTAAATAGTGTATGCGTGGAAGTCTATATCACAACACAGCAACAGATAACATCTGCTCCACAGCTGAAAACGGACCACCAGAGGAAACAAATTAGTTTCTGACTTACTCAGATGGTGTAATTATTTTACTGCTGCTTAGACTAAAAGACTAAATCTCCCACATGTGAAGGGTAAATAATCTCGAAAGTAATATTTCATTCATTAAGTTCCCTAATGATGCTGTTCTGACAATACAGCGTGATATTTGATTATTCATTCTTGTAATTTACAATAACACGGCATTAGCGATGCACAGTTATTTAATCAAACATCTGCTATCGCTGCAATCCGAATGCAATTTTCGCCTCAGACACACACACAGCTAAGGAAAAAAGTGATGTCCAGGAGGGTGAGTTACCATACTCAGTATGATTTAAAGCCCATGTTCATGTCACATGACCCTCCACTGCCTCTATCTGCCAGAGCTCATAATCTACAGTGTAAATGAGAAGCATGGAAATGATGGAGTGAATCATCCAATATTTGGATTTTATTATCAAGCTACACGGTTGGCAGAGTGCTGCTCACTTTAAGGAGAATGGTGAACATTACTTCCAATTGTCCTTGTTCCACAGGTCGCTATCACCATGGCAACCATGTGCTGTTGCTCAAACCTTTAAAATCAAGGTTATATTTAGGTTTGTATGTGTATATATATATATATATATATATATATATATATATATAATTTCAATGTCAAATTATTTATATATATTGTATGCATTTAAACAGCCAAATAAATAGAATGTATAAACCACTCTTCTTTCTCTCTATTAGCAGATAGATGAGAGTTTGTTTAGCCATGGGGTTGTTCTTTCTATCTCCTAACTGAACTGTGGTCTCTGATCTGTCAATGCCAGCCGGATGAATCTGTCACAGCATATGTGGCTGAAACAGGGACTGCCTTCCCGCTCATCATGTCCTCCACACACTGTCCCAGCATGCCCTGCACCTGACTCTATCTATGTGCTTTCACAGAGACGACATACATTGAACTCTGACAGCACACCAGTGTTACAAAAAACATCAGAAGGAACCTTATTCTCCTTAATGGGATAGTTCACTCAGAAATGAAAATATTGTGTCATCATTTCCTCACCACTCATTTACAGTTGCCAAACTTGATTCAGTCTTATTTTTGTATGATTGATATACACTGTTCTAGTTTTTGTTAATATTTTGAATTGAATTTTATGTTGTTGTGTCTCTGTCATTTTTAAATATTTTTTTAAAATATGTCTCTATATTTTTTTTATAATTTTTATTAATTGTTTTTAGTTTATTTTCAATTATTTTACTTTAAATTAAAATGAGAAATGTTGCTTGCCAACTAGCTCAAAAAAGTAAGTTCAAGTTTTATTTCAGTTAATGTTTATTTTATTTCAAGTAATGAAAATATTTTTATGGTTCTATTTTTGAGGGAACATATGTTGTTGAGCTCCAAAAAGGATAAAAACTTGATAAAAGCATCATAAAAATAGTCTATATGACTTGTATGCTATATCCCAAAAGTCATCTGGTGAGCAAATGATGACATTTTTTTTGTTGAACTATTCATTTAAAAAACATACATGATAGCAGTCACTGTAAATAAATTGTTTGGCTCTTGGGATAAACTGCAGTACATTTTGCCATTTAGGCTATACTGCTATATGGATCATTATAACATTACAGACCCATTTCCTCTCTCTCTCTCTCTCTCGCTCGCTCTCTCGCTCTCACTGGATGGATGGATTGAGGTGCTACCACTGGCTGATCTGTTCAGCTTCACAGTTATTTTCATCTTAATGTAGACACCATCCCTTAGCCCAACTACACGTTGTCACTGAATATGAGGCCATGCCAGCCATGATTAGAGTTAGAGATTTGAGACAACACGTCATTTGCTGATGAGGTCAGCACTAGCGCGTGAACGGACAGGCAGAGAGTCCAGAAGAACAATGACGTGTCATTCGTCGCCTCATGCTTCAGGGGTCCTGTAACCCTTTTGTCCTCAAACAAGCCCCTGGCACTGTCTGCTATGGGACACTTTACTGTCACGCAGCATACACAGAGACACAGTTGCTGATTTTGTACCAAGGGGGACAAGGCTGACTCAGAGGTGTGTTTTTTTTTCATGTGAACATCAGGATGTGAACATGTGACATTTATACACATACAAGTGTCAAGCTATCTATTGAAACTTTGTTTAATATGTTAAATTCTGTAAAATGGGAGTTTAAAAACATTTAGATTTCAGTTTTTTACTTGGATACTTGGATTTTTAGAATCCAAGTAATTATTCTAAATCCGTGTATCATTCGATCATTCGTTTTTTGATTTAATATTGAAAGTAGAAAAATGAGAAAACGGCTCCTTTTTCGTTTTTTTGTTTTTCTCCAAAAAACGAGAAACGAGAATTCAGCTTAAATTTTCGTTTTTCATTCTTGGGTGGAAAAATGAATAAACAGCTTGAATATTTGATTTCTACATGTGGGCGGGAATTAAACGCCCCTTTCTGCTGATTGGTCAGCCGAAGATCAAACCGTGCCGTCATCAGTTCTTCTGCAGTATCACGCAGCAGAATAATAGTCCTCCACTGCTGCAGTTGTATGGATTCTTAACGCATCATCAAACAAACAGGCTAATGAATAGCTCGACACAACTCGTACCGGGGCAGAGTCTAGACAGGACTTTCTTCTGTGTAGATATAAATTCAATTTTTTGCATCAGCTGGGCATGGCAGGGTATGATATGACAGCTGTCATAGCCTACTCTGCTCACCCAGTAAGTCTGTTTGTTTAATTAAGAAATTAATTAATTTGTTTTATTTGAATTCTTACCATATTTAGCCTGCGTAGGCCTACTATGGCATTTACATGGTAACCCAAGATAAAGTGCACATAATAAATACATTTTAAAAAATTTTATCAGAAAATGTGCTTGCTTGCAATGAATTATTTACAGGTGCACGTGCAGACGTTTAACGTATTTATTAATTTTTTTATTGCTGTTAATGGATGGACACTAGGCCTATTTTAGGTTGTTCAGATAAACTTTATAGGTAAATATTTAAATATGCACTATATATCCATCGCTAATTTTGTTCTCCGTGTAAAAAAGAATCTCATTATTTTTGTAGCGATTTAGAAACCATTCCAGACATTTCAGCGCGTGAACGAGCTGTGTGCATCATTCAGAATGAATCGTGAACTGATTCAGAGCGTTTTGCTAACCTTGACCAAAGAATCAACTCACAACATGATTCATTTAGAAAACGGCATTGCTAGTTCCGTTTAGTGCCTCTGGAGGTGCATAAATTACAAGGCTTTTACTTACAAATGACACAAAAATTGTCCATTCAGTGAATCAAGTAGGCCTACTTTGTGTTATCCTTTACACTTAGGGTTGCTTGAAAATGTGTCACCATTACATGAATAAAACAATAGATAAGCTGATTCACACAATGAACTGACTTCCCACGTGAATAGCACTGAATGGAACCTTGTGGTACACTTGAGTCTCGAGACTCGCTCTATAATTATCCTGTGTGATCTCCAATGAATTACAATTCCTGAGCAATGACATACTGCGGGAAATTAAATAGACAGCACAAGTACCCATCAACACACTACACTGTTAATATGACTTTTTCTAAATGCAAAAATATTTTTATTTTCTTGTAGTTGGAGTCTTGAGATATCAGTTGTGAAGTTGCATAAGCAGAGTGAAGTAAGAGGTAAGCCTGTCCATGCCGTGAGATCTTTGGCACCGTCTCGCTGAGAGGTCTGCGAGGGAGGGCAAGAGAAAGCTTGGCACTTTGTGTAGCAGAGTAGTGTGTTTTTAAAATTGAGTGTGAGAGCAGACAGGCTGCAGAGCGAGAGGTCAGCGGTGTCAAGGAGGGCAGGAAAAATAACTGAAAGGAAATAAGTGTGCATGACTGAAGAACACGATGTGACTGGAGGGTGGGGCTGCAGGTTCAGGGGTGTGGGAGGAGACCATCTGGATAAGAAAACCTAACTTTGAGGGCAAGTTATCTCTGTTCCAATGAGCATTGTAGTTGTAAGTAAGTATGTTTTTGTAATATATAATCATAAAGGAGGTAATGCATATAAAATAAAAATAACAGATTTAATTAAAAGATTATTTACAATAGCACTAGAGAGCAAGAAAGAACTGTAATATATAAGAGGTTCTATGTTTGATTTGATGTTTATCATCCAGTGAAAACTAATCATTAGCCATCAGTGAACATCTGCGTGAGCATTTTCAGTAAATGATTTGCATTTGTTCTTAAAACAACTCATTTTAATTTGTCCCAGATGTTGACAGACGACAAACACAATATGTTCTTCTACAAAAAGGTACAGCACAGGATGTGAGGCCTGGGTGTGATATCATAGCTGAAGCTTCTTAAAACAACAACAAGCCCTCCGTACAAAATCATGGCAAGAGCATGAAAGGTCATGGATTTTTTTGACTGAGATTCATGTGCTTTTGATTATGGATCCTAATAATTAATTTTCACCAGGAAGGATATTCAAAATGACAACTGGGCCACCCATATGGAGGCCACAAGCATATTCAAGAAGTGTAAATACATTTGTAATTCCTTTTAACAAGGACAGCTATGCAATTATTAAGTCATTCAATCCAGTTGGCATAATGAATTTCGAAAGAATTGTCTAGTGCACATGTCGTTTCATTACAGTACCCAGTTTATAAAACACCCATTACCATTAATGCAATGAATTATTAACTTTAATTAGAATTAATAATTAATTGTAAAACAGTTCTAACAGCATTAGACTCCAGCATAAACCTCTGTAATGGTAAGACAGTGCCATTACCTCAGGACAATTACACTCTTGACTCAGTGTTTGTCAGAGCATTAACCCTGTCTGGGTGGCACTAATGTGGCATTAAGTGGCTGCTGCATCATGTTTACTGACAGTAGACGTCTTGTCACCTACTGAGCAAACTGTAAAAAAAAGAAAGAAAAAAAAGCCACTATGCACTTAAATGCTTTGTTTTCACATGCTTTACCTCAAACACTGAGAATACTAATGACTCAGTGATGGTTTTGAACTGTGGTCTCAGTTTGAATATATAGAGAGCGAGTTCTTTTAGAGTAGGAAACAGCTCAATCCTTCCTGAGAATGGAGCAGGTGTTGATGTTTTATGTATAACCTTATTAGGACAGCATATGAGACAGACTTGGCTTATGGGCTGACAATCTGACAAACATAAATAATCAAAAGCAGACTGAAGTTTTGGAGCGCTGACATTTGTTCTGTTCCAAAACTTAGTGAAGAATTTCTTTCTTCTGTAGAACACGAACTTCAAACTTCAAAATCTTTCAAACATCGATTATGAGTCTGTTATGTGTAGTTATATTTGCATGTTCCAGATCGGTCACTTATGAGGTTGGCTTTAGTTGATATAAAGCAACGTGTTAGCAGTTTGTGCAACACACTGGCTTCAAAATTCACGTCTGAGACAGGGTTATTATAGTCAACTAAAAATAAAACCATAAAAAGCCTTTTTCATTACTTGCTGCAATAAAATGTAAAAAATGTATACACAAAAGCCTTAAATTATTTTATTTCAGCCATTTGCCAAGGAAAGATTTTTCATTTTCATTTAGTTTAAACTGATGTCCAAAAATAACTAAAACTAAAACTGAAAAAGAAATGGATAAAACCAATAAATAATAAATAGAAAAACTAATAAAAATGACAAACACACCACAAATTACTAAAACTTTAAAATTTAAATTTAAAAAGAAAATATAAAATGCATATAAAAACGAATTAAATGTATTAATAAAAACGAATGTATCTCAATGATACTAAAATAAGACTGGTCTGAGGTCTGAGTAATTTACATGTTCAAAAATTTGGGGTCATAATATTTTTAATATTTTTAAAACTATTGTGCTCAGAGATTTATTTGAACAAAAATACAGTAAAAATGTGTATTTGTGAAATAATATAGTATTGTGTAATATTATGTAATATTGTGAATTATTATTACAACTTAAAATAACTTTCTAGTTTTTTTAAATGTAAAACTTTAAATTGTTTAGTTTTATAATCGTTTTTTTATTTTCATATATTTTACATATTAATATGTTTACAATTATAGATATTATAATTTATTTTAGAATTTATATTTTAGAATTTATGTAAAGCTGAATTTTTCAATTGACAATTCACAAAGCTGAAAAAGTTGTGCTGCTTAATATTTTTGTGGAAACTGCAATCATTTTTTTTAAGGATTTTTTTAAAGATGAAAAAAATTAAAAGAGCAGCACTGATTTGAAATGGAAAACTTTTATATCTTTATAAAAGTGACAGTAAATACTTTTTTCATTTCAAATCAGGGCAGTTCTTTTAATTTTTTTATTCTTTCAAAAAAAAAATCATAAAAAAATAAATAAATAAAACATCTCACTGACCCTAAACTTTTGAACAGTAGTGCATGTTTAGAACCAAGCTTGAAAGTCTCTTCAAATAATGTCAACAACAGATCTTAGTTTATTCATTAATCAAAAAAGTATGAATTAGTCTTGACCATACATAAATGTATTTGTATAGCTTTCACAATATAGTCCCAGATAATTAATTTTCAGATCCTCTGAGCGGTTTGAATATAAACTCTTCTGCCAGCTAGACTGATCAGTTCTGTGTGATGAATTCCACAGCAGGTTCAGTGGAAACATGCTCTGCTTCTTTTCAGAGAACGGCCTGACTCGCTGACCTACCCGAGGTTAATAATACACTCTGGCGGTGTGGACACAGGATGCTGAAAATGCCTAGGCACCCTCACCACTCCATTTGCCCAGACTATTCACTCATTTCCAAACAGTCGGGGAATTATAAAGCACCCTAAGGTTGCATGCACAGGCTCCGACGTGCAAGTGGTGTGTCTTTCTTTACCCCTGCACTCAGGATGTGTGTTTTGATTTATGGCTCAGAGAAGGATGTGGCACGATGACCTCAGTCCCTGACCTCAGGTCCTCTCACTCAAACAGATTGCACATAACAATCAATTTCTAATCATAACCCAAGAGTTAGTGTAAGCTCTGACCTATGCATTATTCAGTTGAGGGACAAGGGCAAGCAATGAAAGCCCCTACACACAAATCATGAATATTTAACACACATCTCTTTTACCAATCTACAGCAACATTTCTGTGTAACCACAGTGATTAAACAGAATGTTGGAACAAAACAATGATGGTGTAAGTGTATACTTATTCTCTTTTACCCTCAATCATCGCTCGCACTTGTGCTGGGAACATGTCCGACTCTCTGTTTCATAACAACTGCTTAAAGGGATAGTTCACCCAAAAATTCTGTCAACATTTACTCACCCTCATGTCATTCCAAACCTGTATGAGTTGCTTTCTTATGTTGAACATAAAAGAAGATATTTTGAACCATAATTTGATCAAACAGTTGGTGGTTGCCATTGACTTCCACAGAAGGAAAAAAAAATACTATGGAAGTCAATGGCAACCACCAACTGTTTGATTACCAGCAATCTTCAAAATATCTTCTTTTATGTTCAACATAAGAAAGCAACTCATACAGGTTTGGAACGACATGAGGGTGAGTAAATGATGACAGAATTTTCATTTTTGGGTGAACTATCCCTTTAAGAGTAAATCAATAACAACAGACTGAACAAGAGTCTTGCAAATCATTATTTTCAGCCAGCGAGTCTGTGAGGCACATGCCTGAGAAAAAGCACACGCTGCCCAGTAAACCATTTAAGAAAAACATCATTTATTTTTTCCATGATGAAATCTAGGTCTGATTTAAAAGTGACAACCAACCTAGGCATTAAAAGGAAAAAAAAATACTATGGAAGTCAATGGCAACCACCAACTGATTGATTACCAGCAATCTTCAAAATATCTTCTTTTATGTTCAACATAAGAAAGCAACTCATACAGGTTTGGAACGACATGAGGGTGAGTAAATGATGACAGAATTTTCATTTTTGGGTGAACTATCCCTTTAAGAGTAAATCAATAACAACAGACTGAACAAGAGTCTTGCAAATCATTATTTTCAGCCAGCGAGTCTGTGAGGCACATGCCTGAGAAAAAGCACACGCTGCCCAGTAAACCATTTAAGAAAAAACATCATTTATTTTTTCCATGATGAAATCTAGGTCTGATTTAAAAGTGACAACCAACCTAGGCATTAAAACACGTTAAAACTAGGCATTAAGACAAACAAGCTGAGGCTTTGTAAAGCATTGGCAATAATACATTTTTAATAATAATTTAAATTTTTTTATTTAATTGTAATTAAATTTTTTATTATTTTCTTTTCTTTCATTTTATTTTTTAATTTTACGAATTTTCAATAGTAACATGTTATAGTATTTATATTTTTGTTTGTTTGTTTAAATATTTAATTTTATGAGGTTTCAGTAATAACATGTTATAGTATAAATTATTGACAATAATCATTTTTTGGTGTTATTTATGAATAATTTTATTTATTTTCTTTTTTAATTTTATGAGTTTTCAACTGTAAAATATTGTCAATAATAGTTGTTATTTTATTGTTCATTGAGTTTTAAATGATAATGTTGTAGTTGTATTATTGGCAATTATTGGCAGTAGCCTAATCATTTTTGGTATTATTTTTTATTTTATTTTATTTTCATGAGTTTCCAATAATAACATGTTATAGTTGTAAAATATTGACAGTAGTAGTTTTTGTTTTATTTCTCGTTAATATGTTACAGCTGACCAAAATACGATTTTGTTACAACACTTTTTCTTCTCCCTATAGTTCAGCATGTTCTAAAAATGTATGTGTGGGATTTCTCTTACTACACTAAAATAGTTCAGCAAAATAGTTCTGATTTTCTCAGAATAAAAACAAGCATTTACTGCCTTCGGTATTGAAATCTGTTCAATACCGAAGAGTGCAAAGTCACCGGAAACACAGAAGCTGTCTAAAATTTCACCACTGTCTGCATATGGTTGTGTCTACAGCAGCAAACCACCTGCTCATTTCCTCTGCTGTG
This sequence comes from Sinocyclocheilus grahami, assembly GCF_001515645.1. Taxonomy (NCBI): domain Eukaryota; kingdom Metazoa; phylum Chordata; class Actinopteri; order Cypriniformes; family Cyprinidae; genus Sinocyclocheilus; species Sinocyclocheilus grahami. The sequence continues at coordinate 662,447 of NW_015505324.1, read as the reverse complement.
CACTCATCTTTGCAAAATCATTCAGCAGTGTCTAATAAGCAGTTTCATTTATCACATGTGTCTTGATAAACAGCGATGTTTGCGTCTTGTTTTTGTTTTGTGTCACTGAATTGAAATAGATTCAATTGTATTGTGAAACTTTCTTAATTTTCTTCTGTCACTTGCTATCAAGCTGAATTCTAATCGTATAGCATCAGTTGTAAAGGAACTGGCCTTCCTGTAACTGTTAAGGAGCAGAACAGCTCAATAAATGCCGGTAACATCAATAACCCACAGGATATTGTCATGTAAGGTCACTGAATGCAAGCTATATTTCATTTAATTTAGCAGACTAAAGCTGAAGACATGAGGTGTCCATAAATAGAAGATCTTTACTCTTTTATCAACATGATGAATGTAAATCAAGGTCAATCCTTGTTTGCTGAATAATTTCTTATTGGAAGACAAAAGTGCAACAATTTTATTTTATATATATATTTTTATTATATTGCGTTTTCCTCTATTCAGTACATCATTTTTACTTATTGTGACCAATATTAACAAGGATAACAAGTTTTTGCAGAGCATGCAATGCCTACTTTTCAATGTCCTTTCCAGGTTATTTTACCACATCTGTTCATAAGCTAGTCTGTCTTTAAATGTATTTATCAGCTTATCTTTGGGCCTTCTGCATCTTAAAGACCACCTTTATGCTGAAAGAGTCTGATATGTGATATAGAGTACAAAGGACATTTTATGTAAAAATGTATATATGTATATACTCCACTCATTATAACAATTATAACAAACACATCATTGGGACGATGTAAATAAGAGATTCACACACACACGCACACATTTCTGGTCAGCTATCCTTGTGGGGACTCTCCATAGGCGTAATGGTTTTTATACTGTACAGACCGTATATTCTATTGCCCTACACCAACCCTACCCCTAAACCTACCCCTCACAGAAAACTTTCTGCATTTTTAGATTTTCAAAAAACTTAATTCTGTATGATTTATAAGCTTTTGTACCCGTGGGGACCACAATTTAGGTCCCCACTGTGACACGAGTCCCCATGAGTCTGTGTTTAGTCAGATTTAAGTCCCCACCAGGATATATAAACCTGTACACACACATATATCTGGTTCACTATCCTTGTGGGGACTCTCCATAGGCGTAGTGGTTTTTATACTGTGCAAACTGTATTTTCTATCGCCCTACACCTAAACCTACCCCTCACAGGAAGCAAGTGAGGGGTACAACTTGAGCTTGAGGGGTGAGCTTTTTTTTACAAAACTGTATGACTCTGTATGATTTAGGTCAATTTAGGTCCCCACGGTGACACAAGTCCCCATGGGTTGGTGTGTATTCAGGTTTAAGTCCCCACCAGTGTAGAAAAACCTGTACATAAATAAACACACACACACACACACACAAAACTCTGAAGAGGATTTATGCACCTCAGGTGGTAACTCAGCCTCACAGTACAAGCCCTGCACAATTAATTTTATATTACAACTTGTTTGTTGTTTTCTATTTTAAAAAAAATAGAATATTATATTATTATTATTATTGAATAATATTATATTACTGTGGCTCTTTTGGACAAATGCAAAGATAACCAAATATGGAGAATAATTAAAAAAAAAAAGGATCTTTAGCCAAAAAATGGTTTCCGACGCTTCACTGCTAGACTATATTTCATTTAATTTAGCAGACTAAAGCTGAAGACATGAGGTGTCCATAAATAGAAGATCTTTACTCTTTTATCAACATGATGAATGTAAATCAAGGTCAATCCTTGTTTGCTGAATAATTTCTTATTGGAAGACAAAAGTGCAACAATTTTATTTTATATATATATTTTTATTATATTGCGTTTTCCTCTATTCAGTACATCATTTTTACTTATTGTGACCAATATTAACAAGGATAACAAGTTTTTGCAGAGCATGCAATGCCTACTTTTCAATGTCCTTTCCAGGTTATTTTACCACATCTGTTCATAAGCTAGTCTGTCTTTAAATGTATTTATCAGCTTATCTTTGGGCCTTCTGCATCTTAAAGACCACCTTTATGCTGAAAGAGTCTGATATGTGATATAGAGTACAAAGGACATTTTATGTAAAAATGTATATATGTATATACTCCACTCATTATAACAATTATAACAAACACATCATTGGGACGATGTAAATAAGAGATTCACACACACACGCACACATTTCTGGTCAGCTATCCTTGTGGGGACTCTCCATAGGCGTAATGGTTTTTATACTGTACAGACCGTATATTCTATTGCCCTACACCAACCCTACCCCTAAACCTACCCCTCACAGAAAACTTTCTGCATTTTTAGATTTTCAAAAAACTTAATTCTGTATGATTTATAAGCTTTTGTACCCGTGGGGACCACAATTTAGGTCCCCACTGTGACACGAGTCCCCATGAGTCTGTGTTTAGTCAGATTTAAGTCCCCACCAGGATATATAAACCTGTACACACACATATATCTGGTTCACTATCCTTGTGGGGACTCTCCATAGGCGTAGTGGTTTTTATACTGTGCAAACTGTATTTTCTATCGCCCTACACCTAAACCTACCCCTCACAGGAAGCAAGTGAGGGGTACAACTTGAGCTTGAGGGGTGAGCTTTTTTTACAAAACTGTATGACTCTGTATGATTTAGGTCAATTTAGGTCCCCACGGTGACACAAGTCCCCATGGGTTGGTGTGTATTCAGGTTTAAGTCCCCACCAGTGTAGAAAAACCTGTACATAAATAAACACACACACACACACACAAAACTCTGAAGAGGATTTATGCACCTCAGGTGGTAACTCAGCCTCACAGTACAAGCCCTGCACAATTAATTTTATATTACAACTTGTTTGTTGTTTTCTATTTAAAAAAAAATAGAATATTATATTATTATTATTATTGAATAATATTATATTACTGTGGCTCTTTTGGACAAATGCAAAGATAACCAAATATGGAGAATAATTTTACTCATTTCCCCCCTGTAATTTTGTGATGAGGAAGAACTTTGTGAAATCATTTTCAGTCAATTAATGTGAAAAAAGAAAAGAAATTCTTACCTTATTATATTGTATGTTGTTTTGATCAAAACCTATTTCACAGCTGGTAGTTGTTGTATTATATAGACATGTAGATCCAACTATGATCAGTGTGTTTTTATGACCACTACATTTGTGTCACTCAATTTATGATTGTGTGAAAATGTCACTCTCATAACTTGTGTGAGGCTTATGACTTCTTGTCATCACAGACTGTGATTTATCCCTTTAAATGCAAATGCCTCTCAGTTTTCCTGGTGGCACTAAAGGAAAAAAGATGTTGTGTGGGAAGGTGTCAAAATCAGTTATTAGAGTGTTTGTCAGTGCAGATTCTTTTCATTATGTCAATTATGTGACGTTAAGCTGTTTTGCTTTGTATAAGAGAAACCAATCAAATCAGAGAAACAGTATTGCCAATAGATTACAGTGACAATAACATGTCAAGAGTTATGGGTGTTTGCTGAAGTAGATTCTTTTTTAAAAATAGAGCTGCCTATTTCATTGCAATATGTTACTTAAATATTTTGTTTAATACAACGTTTTGGTGTTATTGTAAATTGTTCAATAGTTAAGCATTCAGGTTGTGATGCATCACATTTGGGTGCGGTTTCATGTTCATGTTCACTAGGAATGATTATTCACAAATAGAGTTTGAAGTTAATTTTGTACTAACCAGTTTATTTAATGCTTTTATAAAAACCTGAATGTTCAGGTTCCAGAAGTTCTTTATCAGGACAGATCTGTATGCTTCAGACAGTTAACCATGTTTGAAATCCCTTGAGCTGAAGGGAATAGTGAGCTCTTCGATCTTATGAGACAAGATTACTGAAAGTTAGTGTCGTGTCACATGGGATCAACTTTTGTACTTCAGCCCTGCTTTCTTTTTGGATCATTTGATGAAACGGGTGCCTTTCCCAGTTTTCCCATTTTTAAAGTTCAGTTTCACTAGATTTTAAATATTCTATCAGATAAATAATGTGTTTAAGAGTCAACAAATTGCATTTTGGTATCACAAGCTAGATGAAAGCATTGACAGTTGACAGTTACAGTTTAATTTGACAAGCCTTATGATTATGAAACAAAGTTGCTTCTTAGAAAGATCATTTAAAAGTTATGTTTTTATGGATGTATATTTTTCATTTGTAAATTGTTCACTATACAAAATCATGGAAAGAAATTTGTCACCTGCTGAAACTTTAGTTTGTCCTTAAAATTTACTCCTTGAAAGCATAATGATGCCATTAAGAAAACGTTTTGATTTATGAAATTATAATGTATTAAAACTGGGAATATACTGTATGATGCTGACAGGATTGACAGACAAACTAAGGACATTATGTAAATTAAAAAATAAAATAAAATACATAAACTAAGATATATATATATATATATATAATAAAATAAAATGCAAAGGAAACAGGAAAACTATAATGAGAAAAAAAATAATAATTCAAATTCATTCTCTGAGAATTTTTGTGTTCACTCGCGAATGCAAAAGTTTCTTTGGGAAACAGGAAACTTTTGGGAGTGAATGCAAAGTTGCTCTGGGTAACGCAAAACTTTTGCGAGAGAACACAAAAGCATTGAAATCTATTTTTTCTCATATATATTTCTCAATCTCATATTCTTTTCCATCACCATGTTCCATAATGTTCATAATGTTTTGACGCATAGTAAAATCTGCCTTCAGATATTCATACAATTAAATATATTTACACATATGCATATCAGGGACACAGGTGGCACCTGTTTTGTAGAATGACCCTTTTATTCTGTCCTACAAAAGAAACGTGTAAATCAGGTGTCCTCTCTGCGTAGCTGTTTAGCCTGTTTTGTTCAGTGTGTTTGATACAGAGCTATAATAATCATGTGGCACATTTGAAACTCAAACGAAAGCAACAGGACAGGAAAGAAGTGTCCAAGCAGTCTCTGTAATACCCACTTGAGCCTCCCAGCTGGTCAAATACATCACACGCTTCCAGTGTTTACTCTGTGAGAACTCTCTCCACTTCTGCGTGAGTTATGGCTCCAGCGCCACAGGCACAGGGTGTGATTTGGCCACTGTGGGTATTAACAGTGTGATGATGAGTGCATGCACTTTGTGTTGAGGGTTTTCTATCTTCAGTATCTTGCTTTCAATATTTGATGTGTTTTGAGGGCATAATAAGACTTACATATGATGATTTAGGCCAGGGTTTCCCAACCTTTTTTGTTTTATGTGCCCCCACAGTACCTACAGTAAGGCTCAAGTATTTCTTCTTTGACATCAGACCAGAAATGTGTTTGCAAAAACATATATTAAGTCTATAAAGTGTGGGGAAAGTTATATTAAAACACACACACACACACACACACACACACACACACACACAAATAGGATAGTAAAATAAGCATCCACATTAGTATTTAATAATATTTATACATTTTGAATATGTATATGGATAATTATTTGATTGTCCATAAAATTATTTAATTATCCTATTTATTTAGATGCAAGTGTCTGCTAAATGCAATAACGTAAATGGAAATATATATAAACATATGAATCATAGCTGTAATAATTGTAATATGCAAGGTTTATTAGACAACTAGAAGAAGAAAAGAGTCACTTTCCAAGTCATTTTACAATGGATTCATTTGATTAATACTGATAATATATCAAAAATTCACATTTACTGTATTCCTCTCAAATTTGCATATTTTAGACATATTGCAGTGCACATAGTTTATTAGGGAATTTTTAATTTTTTAAGCAGCACTATGTAACTTTTTCTGTGTTCAAAATTTGCTAAATGTATATAATGAGCGAGTACATCATGAATTCATCTTCCAAACCGCGTTTTTGTCTTATTCCGAATCACTACGGTACACTTATAAGTACTTATTTGGACTATTGTAGCCTGGTCACCGCTGCGGAGTAACACATACCTGCGTGAATCGCCATAGACATAAACTTAGAGAAGTAGCTCCGGTTGGAATGTTCTTCCGCGGGATGTGTGCAGTTCTGTTTATTAACCGCTAGAGCGCCAACAGTTACATAGTGCTGCTTTAAGTCCTGATTTCTGTTTTACAGGTGTGACAAGGCAAATCTCAAATCACTGATTTAGCCAACAAAATGCTGACTGACAGCATTCAATGGTTAGTTCTTGTGAGCCTGTAGTTTTGCTTAGAAAGGAAAATGGTCAGACGCTCATCATGGCTCATATTTACTTGTTATATCCCACAAGACTTTGTTTCATTTTAAATGTGCTGATGGTTTAGTCTCAGTGCTCTCACTTTGAAACTCATGCTGAAAGAATATGATTGAATTTGGGATGTGAGAACGCAAAACAGTTGCATTTGTCCCACAGGAGAGGGTCTGCAGTGTCTTGTGTGAACAAATCCCCACCTGATCACTTCCAAACAGATGACCAGTCATGGCCACAGCATCAGACTCAGCGGATGAGTAAGAACCACTTCAAAATATTTCTCTATATAGATAAGTATTTATTTTATCCTATCAATTCATATATAATTGGCTGCATATTTTTGTCTGCAGTTCAGTGGATGAAGTTGTGTCCAAACACACTCCGAAGATAACACTGTCTATTGTCCTGGTGACCATCATTATACTGACTGCACTTGGTAACTTGCTTGTGATGGTGGCTCTCTGTAAAGACAGACAGCTAAGGTAATGCTGCTTCATATCTACATTTAGTGTCCGTGTACATTTTTTATGTTAAAATACATATAAATTAAACTTAATGTGCAAGATATCTAAAAATAAGCCATTTGTAGGTTGATTCGACCCAAACATGTAACATTATGGTTCTGTAGTGTCTCATAAAATAGCATAACATACATGAGTATTTTCTATATATAGACACTAGAATATTTTCTGTAGTGAACTAATGTTTATTAATTTTATCTTTTGTTAATTTACTGTTCTATATATAGGAAGAAGAAGACCAACTTCTTCATCGTATCACTGGCATTTGCAGACTTTCTAGTTGCCCTTGTTGTGATGCCCCTGGCAGCCATAGAGTTGACCACAGGTCAGTGGAGCTATGGAGAGACGTTCTGCTTGGTCCGTACCTCGCTGGACGTGCTGCTGACCACTGTATCTTTACTGCATCTGTGCTGCATTGCACTAGACAGGTGAGTGTGTTTGTGAAGCTAATATAGAAACAAAAATGACTAATGTTGTTCTACACAAATAACTCCTTGCGTTGCCATGGTAATATTAAGAAAAGAGGTCTTAAATTAGAACATGGTATCATGTGCTTAATAGTATTGGGGCAGCAGTTTTCTATGCCAGATTTGATCATAATTTTTTTCTCTCTAAAAGTAGTTTGGGTCATGGCATGCACTGTCATATTTTTAATATAATTATATATATATATATATAAACTACCGGTCAGATAATTGGAATAATTGCAAATCTTTTTTTCATGTTTTCTTTTTTTTTTATGAAGTCTTTTAAGCTCACCAAGACTGCATTTATTTGATCAAAAATACAGCAAAAACAGAAATATAAGAAATACAATTTAAGCACCAAATCAGCATATTAGAATGATTTCTGAAGCATCATAGGACACTGAAGACTGGAGTAAATGATGCTAAAAATTTAGCTTTGCCATCACACGAATAAATCACATTTTAAAATAGGAAAAATAGAGAAAATATATTAAAATAGAAAACTATTATTTAAAATTCTAATAATATTTCACAATATTACTGTTTTTTTCTGTTAATTCTAATAATATTTCACAATATTACTGGATTTTTTATCAAATAAATGCAGCCTTATTTATTTATTTCTCTCTAAACTGCAGGATTTGAATTTTGGCATCCAGAGGCACTCTGAAAGGTTTAAGCCCTCTAATCATGCGTAACCAAATTACAATGTGCTACAGCGCTTTTCTGTTACACTGCTGTGCTATAGACAAAGATAATGTCCGGCCTGTATGGTTATGTCTAATTTATATTTTGTCTGATTCTTAATTTCTGTTACTCTGATTGTAAAGATGTGCTTTATGTACAACGATTCACTCACAGTGAACTGTACATTCAAAAACGTAAACATAAAAAAAGAAATGCATAGTTTATGTCTTGAGACTAACTCCAGGGGTTTGTCAGCATGTCAGCTAATTATGTGTAATTTGCTGCGTTACATATGCAAATTTTCTCATGCTCACCCATTAGGAAGACTGCAGCTCTCTTGGCCCTTGAGAGAGCAGCTGTGATTTATGCACTGCACCTGGTCCATATGGCAGTAACATGACTCATTCTTAGTCTCTCAAAGCCTCTCTCTCTTTCGAGCAACAAATTCTGTTTATCTATCCCACTGTCACCAAGTCCTTTCTCCATCCATATAAGTCCCATGACTCATGATGTCTTTGCCTCTACAGTCTCTAGTGAGCGCATATTTTTCACAGCATTAGCCTTTCAAGGACAGATCAGCAGAATAATCTGGGTTTATGAAAGTAGAGTATGTTGGGACGCATTGAATACTAAAGACACTCTACTGCCTGAGAGCATCCATGTATCATTCTTGAGATATTTGCATTTCCTGTCTTGGGCAGGTACTATGCGATTTGCTGTCAGCCTCTGGTCTACAATAACAAGATGACGCCTGTGAGAGTCTCACTGATGCTGGTTGGATGCTGGGTCATCCCCATTTTCATCTCTTTTCTTCCCATCATGCAAAGTTGGAATACCATTGGAATCGAGAGCTTTGTAAGTGAGGAGTTGTTGTTGAATGAATTCTTCTTGCTATGCTGATGTTTTATATCTTTTAACTAATTACTCTCTGCTAGATCTGTGTAGGATGCATTTCAAAACCATTTTTTGAAAAAAAATGGCACTTGCCACAAATACAGGTTACAAAAAATTAAAAAAATGAAATGATGTTATTTACTTTGGCTTCACTGTAGAAAGGGTCTAAATGATGTCACTTCGTGGGTGTTACCATTTTAAGGAATGTTAAATTTTTGGTAATTAAAGTAATCATTAAAAATATATTTGACAAAATTAATTGAATATGAATTCAACTGATTACACAACTGTTCAAAAGTTTTTTTAAGTTTTTTTTTTGTATTCAGAAAGGATGCATTAAGTTAGTTAAAAGTGATTGTAAAGACTTTTACATTGCTACAAAAGATTTATATTCTAAACAAAAGCTGTTCTATTTAATAAAAATCCTGACAAACCACAGTTTCCACAAAAACATTAAGCAGCACAA
>NW_015505324.1:630743-652824 GCF_001515645.1 Sinocyclocheilus grahami | reverse complement strand
ATATATATATATATATATATATATATATATATATATATATATATATATATATATATATATATAATTTTGTACTTTCTGAAAGAAATGTTACACTGGAGACTGCATAGTGTAACGGCTTCAGCTTTTCCAGCACAGGAATAAATAAAAATTATTTTATAAATAATTTAACAATATATATAAATAGACAACAGTTATTTTAAATGTTAGTAATATTTCACAATTTTACAGTTTTTACTGTATTTCTGATCAAATAAATGCAGACTTGGTGAGCATAAGAGACTTCTTTCAAAAACAAGACAAAAAAATCTTACTGATCCCAAATGTTTGAAAAGTAGTGCATGTGAAAATTTGTTGTAGAAAGTTATGTTGTATGAATTTATTTGTTGGATGTAGTTGAGAAGGTCACAGTATCAGATGATAAATCCGTACCATATCGGTTATCAGTATCAGTTTAACCGATATTTGTGATTTTATTATTTTATTCTACTGAACAATACTATATGTATTATGTATATATTTACACTTGGATGACCTTTTACAGTATCTAATAGTCGGTTTGTCTTTAAAAACCCCAGTAAATGTAATCTTTAGCAAATCACAACATGACTATCCATTTACATTACAATGTTGCAATGCCTAAATTCACTTGTAGCAAGTTTTTAGTGTTTTATTTTTAATTTACTTAGATAAAATAGTATTGTAATATCAACCATTTATCAGTTATCGACCATAAAATGAAAATAATTATCAGTTATTGGTATCAGCAAGAATTGTAATATCAATGCATCCTTAATTATGTTAATTGTATTTTCTGTGTTTTTTCATTTTAATTGACCAGATCGAACAAAGAAAGTTCAACTCTTCCCGTAGTTCAACTTGTGTGTTCATGGTGAACCGACCCTATGCTCTGGTGTGTTCGGCCGTGGCCTTTTATGTGCCGCTGGTGCTGATGGTTCTCGCCTATCAGAGAATCTATGTCACCGCTATGGGACACGCTCGGCGAATCGGCTCACTGCATCGGGCAGGCTCGGCCCCTTCTTCGACTTACCCCAACCATGATCAACACGGTTCCAATCGCATTAAGAACGAAACTAAGGCGGCCAAGACGCTGGCTGTCATCATGGGCTGCTTCTGTCTGTGCTGGGCACCCTTCTTTATCACCAATGTGGTGGATCCCTTCATCAATTACAGCGTGCCCTGGCAGATGTGGACCGCTTGGCTCTGGTTGGGTTACATCAACTCGGGCTTGAATCCGTTCCTGTATGCATTTCTGAACCGAGCTTTTCGGAGAGCCTTCCTTATGATCCTGTGCTGTGGAAATGAGCGCTATGCCCGGCAGCGGGGCTTTAGTCCGAGCAGACAGCGCTCAGAGTCTGTCAACGGAACCTCCATTTCTCTCAGGTACGGTTAGTCCCTCTTGAACAAACTGAGCTTTCAGAAATTAGTTCTGGGAGAAAAGAGATGAACGATAACCTTATATATGAAAAGTGCATGTAAGAATGTTGGTAAAGTGCTCTTTATGGAGATTTCTGGTTGGACACACTGCATCATTAAAGGGATAGTTCACCTTCAGTTGCACTATGCCAAAAACGCTATGCAAGTCAATGGGGACCAGCAACTGAAGGTGAACTATCCCTTTAAGGCCCTTTTTTATTTAGTTGTTTGCCAAAGGCCATATTTACACAAATATATACACAAAGCATTATATATTCATACTGTATACAGAGTTCAAAACTTTGGGGTCAGCAATATTGTGAAATACTATTACAATTTATAATAAATGTTTTCTATTTTAATATATTTTAAAATGTAATTTATTCCTGTGATGGCAAAGCTGAATTTTCAGCAGCCATTACTCCAGTATTCAGTGTCACATGGTCCTTCAGAAATCATTCTAATAATCATTCTAATATGCTTGCTACTCAAAAAACATTTCTTATTATTATCAATGTTAAAAATGTTTGTGCTGTAATAATTTTGTGTAAACTGCACATTTTTAAGTTTCTTTGATGAGCAGAATGTTCAAAAGAGCAGTATTTGAAATAAATGTCTTTTGTTACATTATAAATGTATTTATCCCTTTTGATTAATTTAATACATCCTTGCTGAATAAAGGTATCAATTTCTTTAAAAAATTACTGACTCCAATCTTTTGAACGATAGTATATTTATCATTTTTGTTTTTGATGTTTACATAAATATTTCAGAAATTAGGTACGTTCGTAATTTCTGTATCAGGGATCTTCTATTGGGCATCCATGGCTAATCTGTATGTTTACTAATATTTAATTTTCCATACTTTCTGAGAAAAAGAGGTAAACAAAAATACAATATTAAGTCGACTAAAGCTAAAGTTCAGCTAAATGTTTCACCATTCCGCTCACAAAATGCATTATGTAAAATTTTAATGTAATGTGCCAATATATATATTCAATAATGATTATTTTAATGGTTTTTCAATAGTGTAAAGCTTCGAATGCAACCCTCAGTTATGTACATTATGTAACAGGGGGTCCTTGTTCCTTCTCTCTATTTATCCTTGGCCTGAAAAATGTTGATAAAAATGATAGAAATTATAATGTCACTGTAATCTTAGACTATCTTAGACATGATCATAAACATTATCTTTATAAAACCCATTTAGAAACTTGCTAATTCCACACAGGCTTTTACAAGACACTTAAAATGACATAATTGGCTGGAACACGCTCAGTAACTTTGAAAGTGAAAAGCTGCGTTTAGCCACAAGAGCTGGTAGAATGTTCAGCAACAAGTCTTTCCACATGTCCAGTTGTTTTTCTCCTCATAGTTTCAGACTGTTTTAAGTGGGCTTTGCCATTACAAAGGCAATTACCCCCACACTGGTTTTGCACAAGTATATATGCGATCATTGCGGCTCTTGATCAAAACAAAAGCACATGGTTGTGACCATGCAATGTTCATCGCTGTGAAACTTTATGAGGCATTTTAAATACACCACTATTTATTTTCCCGTCTTTTATTTGTGCATTTCTATTATTTGTGTGTTTTCCACCCCAGGCGAAAGAATTACTTCATTGATGTTTTGACCTTTCTGATTTTTATAACTAAGGCCAGTACTCTGAATGTCTACGCTCAGTGGTTTGCCGTCTCGTCCTAGCAAAATACTTGTCGTTTAATGCACCAATATAATGGGTGTATCCTTATGATTTGCTTTGTTACAATGATGCTTTGGGGAATTATTCCCCATTTTATTACTGTTAAGTGGCTCTAGACAAACTGTGATGTTTGGTTTGCATGAGTAGTCTTCTTTTTTAGGATTTAGTGTGGTGTAAAGCCCTTGGCCAGTTACGTGGCATCTTATTTGAAGTCTTTTAAGTCTTAATTTGCTGTATATTATTCAGAATATGGTTTAATATTCATTATCCTCAAATTAACTAACTGTTTTTGACATTTTGTCATATTATTTGTAATTAAAATAATAATATTTTTAATAGCTTTTCCAGGGAGGAGGGCTGTTTGTTTAGTAACATAGCTGACAAATGTTTGTGGACATGAGTACAATGGAATATTTTCTTATTTGAAAGAAAATTACATTTAACCTCAATCTATTTTTCTAAGGTATTTTGATCAATTAAATAAAAGTAATATAGATAATCTTGACTAACATTTTTTATTCATTATTTTGAACTCCAAAACTGATTGATTCAAAAAATGTAAAATGACATAAATGCAATTTCAAGCAAACTGAAAAACAGGGTGCACAAAATAAATGTGTGAGATTATGGTACATGTTCTCTTAATGGATAAAATATGATATTTCTGAAGAAAATTGTCAAAAAATTATTCTAGCAAATGGCTGCAACATAACAAAGAGTGAAAAATTTAAGGGGGTCTGAATACTTTCCGTAGCCACTGTATATATAATTATCATCAGTAGTGGACATGAAATAAATTATATTTTGAATATAGTCTGTTATATTTAGCTGCTACTGTTTAACTTTAGTGTTTTTTCAAAGGCTTGATTTCATCTTTGCTTTTCCTGAGGCAGCCTGTGCCAAGATGATCTCAGATGATGTTTCTGAAGGAAGTAAAAATAATGGTTGATTCTCAGATTTACCCCCCCACCCCTACTGAAATGTACTTCCCTGTTGATATTATTGTATCCAAATTAATAGTAAACATTCAGCTCACTTAATTGCAGTGTTTTGTTTTAAAGCAGCTTTCAAATGCTATAAATATAAGGAGTTCCACTTAGTCCCTTTCGTCAGGAGCTGCTGCAGAATCTGTCCTTGTGCAACATGAGCGAAAACAGCGAGAAGTGATTTTTTTTGTCTGAAAGCTACAGCCTTGATCCCGCATGAAGTATTTTAGCTCTGCATTTTTCCCACTTTGTTCATTATCAGACTGATGATTGGCGATGCAGAAAAGGTGTCAAAAGACACATCTCTCTCTGCTTCTGTTTCCATAGAGACTTCTCTAATGGCCACCATCCAGCAAACCTTAACCATCAATCACAGCCTTTCACAATTTCCATATTCTACACATTTTTTTCCCTAGAACATTCCCAACGGTACCTCTGGAATGTGTCGTTTTCCCAACCGAGGAACATTTGGGCAGCTTAGCGCTATAGCCATGTGGTTTAAGTTCGCTCTCTACTCATGCAATCTGCTCAGTGTTCAGTGGCAGCCGGACTCACGTTTCGTTCGGTGTGACTGAAAAATCTTCACGTTTGTGAGAGGAACTTTGGACCTCTGGCTCAATCAGAACCAGGTACCGCAAAAGATTGTGGTGTTCCAAGAATTTATAATGCAGGACTGTGTCCAAAACCTATTCAGATAGATATGTACATGTTAACAAGTTTGAAGGTAAACGTCTCGCGTTCAGGTTCAGCCAAGGTCAAATCAAATCCTCCACACAGCCGTGAAACACAAAGCCAAGAAATAAAAGCAAAACATATGAGAGAATGTTTTATTGTTGCTCTTCAATCTAATAAGGAGCAGAGGAATGAGAACATCCTGATAGCGTTCTCTCGCTGATAACTTCTTGAATAGAAGCTGAGATGAAGGTGGTCACATGTTTTATGACCCTATCTTAGATTAAGGACATTGTTGTTATTGCAGCCCATAAAAACGTCCTGTTAGAGAGAGAGATTCAATTTGATGGCACCTGAACCCTGACATCACTTTTATTCAGAGACGGACAGACCTGTCTCAACACATTTTTAAAAAAGGGTCCAACCTGTGATTGAAGCCATTTTGACACTAACTCTGTCTTGTGATGAATTTGACACTGCAGTAAAGGCCTTAAATATTGATTGTGATGTTTTAGGGTGTCGGCTATAATAACTGTGTAGTTTTAGTTTCTGCCATTAAGATGTCAGACAGTTAGAGTGGGTTAACAGGTGCAATGGGTTAATGTGTCCGATTGATTTTACAATGTACTTTACAAGCTTTCTCTCCTCGCCAAAGCAGTTATTAGCTCAAATTGATTTTAAAAGTGGCACTATTTTAGTAACCCACTATACAAATAGTGCCAGTGATGAGCAAACCTCCTCGCTGTGTCTAAAAGAGGGCATAACTTTCAAATAAATAGTTATTATTATTAATTATCTTGGGATGATAAACTATTTGATTATATATAGCATATCATAAAAGGTGCTGGCATGTTGATGTAATCTTGGTTTGACTTTTTAAATTAACAATTTGAGTTGTTGTTGTTAACTACAAAACTAAAACTGTTAAAAAAAATAGTTTTTGGTCATTTAAATAAAAGTGAAATAAAATATTAACATTAGATGAAAAACTTAAAAATGTGAAATGCTGTTTGGGCAACTAACTGAAATAACTAAGTTTCAAGTTGACGTACTAAAACTACTAGAACTGAAATAAAAAGGATTTAAAGCTATATAGACATATGAAAAAACGAATTAAAAAGCATATAACAAAATTACTCAAACTTAATGAAAATATACAAATAAAAGCTAATTCAAATGATTAAAAATATTAATGATAACTATTAATAAATACTAAAACTGTATTGTTTATTACTAATTATAATAGTATATAAATAATACTAAAATAACACTGTTCCATAGACCACGAAAGAAAATGTTGGTGCTCTCTTTTCAATAATATGAAAGTAAATGGTGACCAGGGGCTGACAGCCTCCAAACAATTACTAAAACAGGACCATGAAAGTATCATTACAGTTGTGTGATTTGAATATGCATATGCATATATTAATTGTTGGCACACCTTGATCTGTGCCAAAAAATTCATTTGTTTTTCACACAAACTATTGTATGGCTTCAGAAGACTTGGACTAGATTGCCTAAATTATATGGTACTTTTTGTCATATTTGGAGCTTGAAGCCCTTGGTCATTAAGAAAGCAAAATGCTAAATGTCTACTTTTGTTTTCCATGGAAGAAAGTAAGTCACACAGGTTTGAAATAACATGAGGGTGAGTGAATAATGACAGAATTTTCGATTTTGGGTCTATTTCAAACTATACATTTAAATATCAGCAGTCTTAAAGACCACTTATTAATTTAATAATTTCTTTGATAACTGTTAAACAGCTTAAATTGAAAACAGATAATCACTGGTACCTGTAACCTGAACACAATTTATCTCTACCGTTTCTCTTGTGAGTCTATAAGTGAGGTTCGGACTGAGCATTTGAAGGGTATCCGCTATAACCCACTGATAAAGATGATGTTTCCATGTTTGTTCAAAACTGCACCAGTTTCACTCTCAGCTGCACCAAATCCTTGTGTTTCAGGTTAATGTCAGGTCAGGCTATGAGCTGGTCATCAGACTAATGGATAGGGCCTTACATGTGTATCTATTTTAAATCATTTCCCCCATGGTTTTAAAAAAGGTTCACAGGGAGTCACATTGATTATTACGCTCCTTATTTATGGCCCTGTCACTTTTTTCATATCATTTCGCAATCCATGTTAGGTTTTTTTTTTGTGGCTTATTTTGTAATTGTGAGCATTTTAAAATGTTGTTTATTTTAGATTTTGAAGTGCTTCAGATTTTGAGTTCTGATTAAATGATCAGAAGTTGTGATTTTTAAACTCTCCGTGAAAAAACTGTTTAGACACTGTTTTGTATTTCTTGTTTTAATACCATGGCAGGTTGTTCAGGCATCTAGAGGGTTTGTTCCCCCGGTGTCCGTGTGAACATATGGATCCAATGTAAAGGCAGTGCCAAATTTGTCAGGAATGATTAATTAAACATAGGTGTACAACAGATATTTGGCCAGGTGGAATTTCAGTATATGGCCTCTTAATTTTCACTGACAATATTGAAAATGTTTTGTTTTGTATCATTTCTTTTCTCGTGCAGAATATGCATGGATTACTCTAGAAATGCAGCTTGATAGATACAAGCGAGGAATCCGTATCCTCTTGTGGTATGATTTGTTACAGATGTCTGGGATGTTTTTAAGTGATCATACTACTTCGATATCAAAATGAAGGTTTGTTTGGTTAGATATATCTGCACACATTCTCATGACCCGTCTTATTTTTGACCACCCGTACTCTGTTTTATCTTTAGCACATGTTCACAGTAAGCAGAGTGCGGTTTGCTGTGAAAGTAAACTTGTGTGCTCAGTTTCAAGTCACACTTTTATTATTACTGTATACCAAAATAGATAAATAAAATAAAAACCTCTTCATGAAGAAGTGCAGAGGAAAGAACCAGCGGATAATGTTCAATATGTAATTTATATGTCAGGTGCCGTTACAGATGACTGAGATAGACTAATTACTGCACTCAGACTTAGTTACTTTAAGAGCAGAAGGTTGGGTGATGTTCACGGATTGTTCCTCTTCTCTGGCACTAATTGGTCTGTGCAGTTACTTGTTGGATTTTATTTGCCCATTCGATTCTGTTTCCAATCAATATCTGCAAATAATAGAGGACGGTGTTTCTCTGTTAATGTACAGTCAGTCGGTCATTATCGCAAAATAAACCCTGATGGGGTAATTAGGACGCAGAAGAGGAATGGAAGACATTAAATATTAATTTGAGTTAACCAGAGAATCGCCTAGCTTCAGCTAAGAGAAGAAAAATAGTCCATTACAACTTACGAAACAACTGGACTAGCGAAAAGACAAACACTGCAACAATATTAATGTACTAAGAACTGAAGTCATCTGAGGTCATTTTCTTTATAATTGAGAAATGAGAAGCTAGATGGCAGCAGTTATGTTGTTATGAAATGAGTATATTAAAGTAGGCTATCACCGATTTCAGTTAAGGTGCAGTACCATTTGCGAAATTTCAGCAAAATTTTGTGGGCAAAGAAAGGTCCAGTGTCAATAGTGTAGAGATATTTGAAGCACTGCTCACACAGTTGACCAATGAACATAAGCGAAATCTATGTCGGGAACATTTTCACCCCTTATGCGAAACTCCCAGTCGCGCAAATTCCCATTGGAACAACTGGATTTTGCCCGCAAAATTTCGCTGAGCAATATTAAATATGGCCACACCCTAAAGGCACGTTTGTACAGTGAAATGCTGTCATCTCAATAAGAATCCCTTCGACTGGAAATTTGAGGGACGAGATCCCTGTGCGGATTTTGCATTGGATTCGTAAGTTTCGCCACACTGACCAATATAAAGCTGATTAGTTTGGAACTGATCACGGTGCTTAATGCATCGCTACACTATTGACAGTGAAGAATGGACCATCTTTGCCCGCAAAATTTTGTAGAAGTTTCACAAATGTGAATTTTACCTGAAAGAGCAGATATATTAGATGGCTGGATGGAGCAATGACCAATCAGAAATTAATATTCCAGCAAGCCGCTTAAATACAAGTATATTTTTCTACCCTTATTTTTTATCTTCTCTTTTCCCCCTCATCTTTCTTTTCTGTTCATCTCTGGGCATGTTAAAAAAAATTTGATAGCTTCTAGCTAAGGACATAAACGAGAAGAGGACCGAGATCAGTCAAAGAAGAACGCTTTGAGGCAGACAGGCTGCTCTTTTTACAAAGTTTCAGAGCTCAAAGCCTGCCTGGCCTGTTGTAGGAATCTGTTTTGGCATATGGGGAGAATTATTGGACATTAGGAGTATAATGTAGCTCATAAAGGGGGGCACTCATCTGAACTGGATTACTGAGTTTATCAATCTCAGTCTTATTATAGAACAGTTCATGAGAACGGCCTGAAAAAGGTTTCAAGGCATGTCTGTCGACCCAAAGGGTTCCTCTTTTCTTTTGGTAGATTAATAAGAGTTTGAGCTGATTTGCTAACTGCAAAATTATTTAAAGATTATTTTTAATTGGAGCTTAGTAAAATTTGAACATATGGTCAGCAATACAACTTAAAGGAATAGTTCACCCAAAAATGAAAATGTACTTACCCTCAAGTTGTTCCAACCCTGTATGAATTTCTTTCTTCGGTTAAACACACAATAAGATATTTTGAAGAATGTTGGTAACCAGTTGCTGGTAGCCACTGACTTCATATGGGGAAAAAAATACAATACAAGTCAATGGAGCACAGCAGCTGTTTGGCAACATTCTTCAAAATATCATCTTTTGTGTTCAACAGAAGAAATTCCTAAAGGTTTGGAGCAACATGAGGCTGAGTAAATTTTCATTTTTGGTGTGATCTGTGCCTTTAAAAAGTCATGTATGTCTCAACAACTTCCCAAAATTTTGGAGACCTTAGAAAAGTTCATATTTTAATACATTACCCACCACACTATGTACATAATGTTCAATTTACAAATAACAATCCTGCTGCATATATTTGCAAGGCATTCTATGAGTAAAGCTAACAAGGTTTTAAGTTTTGACATTTGATTAGATAAGAATAATTTCATCAGATTTCACTCTGACATTCAAGGTTAATCTCATTTTATTCTGGGCAGCAGAAGCGCACACATTTACTTCTTATAAATCAGCATTCATTTACAAAGCAAATGTATCAGTGAAGAATAACATTTCCATTCTACCCAAGTTAATTTGCGGATTGCATTGTAGAACTTTGTTTCTGTTAAACCATGTGATTATGAAATTATGTGTATTTTTAGATACGTGTACTATACACCAGTCTCACATTATTCAGACTTTGTATTATATTTATTGGGATGGTCTATAAAAGAACAGATAGTTCACCAAAAAAAAAAACATGAAAAAGACCTGTGTAAAATTATTCAAATTATTAATTTGTCCTGTTGTTTACCGTGGAAAAAATAGCATTGGAACAACATGAGGTTGACATTTTTGGGTGAACTATCCCTTTAACAAAATTTGCATTTACTTGTGCAATAAACTGAGAGGTCAAGTCTTGTCAGATTTTAAGAAGGAAGGAAAAGCCAGTCGGAGAGATGAGAAAGTGATGAGGAACTTAGCGAGTTTGTGGCTTGTGTGACAGTCAGGCTGAGAATTCCTCGGTCTTACCCTACCGACTTTCACATGAGTCAATCACACTATACTCCCCCAGCATACTTGAACCCAAGACACATTCTTTCAGCTGTTTCACTTCACCAAACAGCTGTTGTTGTGCTGTATCATGGTTAAATGAACAACATGCTGAGGACAGAACCCCGTAGAGCCCTATTCATGCAAGACAAATGGGATGTGACACTTATGCTGTCCGTGATGAAGAGTTTTACTGCTCAGCTTAAATGCATGATAGTGTGAAGTTTCATCCTAAGAAGATCTGCAGTGAGCTTAGGTTCACCAAAACCTGCTGTAGTGCTGAGATAATGCAGATCAAGTGCTAGTTTGAGAGTTTCTGCCCCACATTCTGCTCCTCCTTGATGATGTTTTCTTTTTTTAACATTAAGCACCAGCTACAGTCATTCAACCGGAGATGTAGGAACGATATGGAAAGTGAAAGGGACACATAATAAACCTTGCTAGCTTGGCTCATTAATATAAGACGATGTAACATTTGCACAGTAGTTGCAAACAGTGCCAGAAATGACCATTTTAACTTTTAGCTGTAGTCTAAATTCTGAAAGCTATTTTTTAAAGCCCATGTGAACACACTTACTGCTCTTTCTATTTTGGATGTCTGCAAGGGCTTTAAAAATCAGATATTAATATGGAGTATAGACATGTGGACAGCATACAACATACTTCAGTCAAATCAAGATTTAGAACAGTTAGTTTAATCTATGACAATGAACTTGTCTTGAGTTGCATTACAATTTTTCTTTATGAAGAAATTAATATTTTTATTCAGCAAGGACACATTAAATTGATATAAAAATGGCAGTAAAGATATTTATTTTTTGTTACAAAGGATTATTTATATATATATATTTTTTTTAAACTTTGTATTCATCAAAGAATCCTGAAAATGTATCAGTTTCCACACACACAAAAATTAAGCAGCACAACTGTTTTCAGCATTGATAATAATAAGAAATGTTTCTTGAGCACCAAATGAACATATTTGATGATCTCTGAAGGATCATGTGACACTGAAAATTCAGTTTTGCCATTACAGGAGTAAATTACATTTAAAACATAAAAATAGAAAACAATTATTTTAAATTGTAATAACAGATCACAATTTTACTGTGTTTTATTCAAATAAATAAGAGACCTAAAAAAAACATTACAACTTTTGAGCAGTATTGTATCTATTCCATATTAGCAAAACATTCATAATTCTGGTAACTCAACCCTATTAGGAGTTTTGGATGAAATCTACATTTATTAAAATTAATACTTAGTCACAGATGTCATCTAAATGGCAACTGTAACACAGAACTGAGCATTGTGAAAGTTTTCTTTTTGAATCTCTTAATGGATGTGCACCATAATTGTGCAAAAACTCTTCAACATGGTTTAATTAGATGTTAATGGATATCTAAATTTGGAGGAATGCATGTCATGGTTCCCTTTCATGGGAACTTCGAACTGCGTCCTCTAGGGGTCGCTATGGGGAACGCCTCGTCGTGACCCGTGTCTGAAGCATACATTGAAAAAACACGAACTCGTTGGCCGGCGACAGCCATGACGTCACTACCGGTGCGACTATAGTATAAATAGGCGCCGGGAGCTACACATCATTCTCTAAAATAAGTGCAGCACGTTAAGCTTTGCACACTTTTCTACAAATCCACATAAGTGGTAAGTGTGCACGTTATGCTTTGCCCACTTTTCTAAAAATCCTGTATGGTAGGGGTGATTGAGAACTAGGTGTGTTGCTCCCACAGCTAAGTAAATTATTGCTAGCTGTTCCAGCTTTGGAACATGCTGCAGGACGTGTGTGCACGTTATGCTTTGCCAACTTTCTAAAATCCACATAGCTTGTAAGTGTGCACGTTATGCTTTGCCCACTTTTCTAAAAATCCTGTATGGTAGGGGTTACGCATTTTTGACCTCGTTCCCTTTCCCTGAGTTGGTTAGACCCCTGTTCCTTGGGCTCCACTCAACTAGTGTGTCTCTATCGACACACTCTGGAAGCATCGCTCCCCTCACCAGTGAGGGTTATTATGAGTATGGTGTTTTCTTTCAAGCGTTAATCCTCTCTGAGGAGTTGGATGCCTCGCTCCATGGGCTGTCCTCATGGTAGTTTGAGCAGTGCTCCCCTTTTTTCAAAGGGTTACCTGGAATGAGCAACGTTATCCTCTGAATTCGGAGTTCTCCTCTCACATGAGAAGTTGAGTTCTCTGTTTTTCCAGAGCACCTGGAACCAGCAGCATCAGTTGGATTAGGCCCTTCCTCTGCCTCCCTGATGCTTGCTGTTTTTTCAATGTATGCTTCAGACACGGGTCACGACGAGGCATTCCCCATAGCGACCCCTAGAGGACGCAGTGTCTCATTCCCTACTCAGGGAACCATGGTTACATAAGTAACCTGAGACGTTTGCTTGAGTTTTTTTTTTTAATAAAAACCATTAAGAGAGATCCTTTGAAACCATAGTTATCGAAAGCTAAAACAAATCTAAGCACAGTTAAAAAGTGTACTGACAAATTGAACCCATTAAGGAATAACTTTTGATGTTTCTAAGACATCATAACAGGGATATTTAGAGATTGCATGTCACATCCAAAGTCAGTCCATAAACAATCCATAAGGCTATATATGTTCAAAGAATCTGTTGCTCTGATTGTGTCTGGTCTGTTTCTGTCTTTTCTTCTGATTTGCATTATCCTGCTCATCTGTTTTTATTCACTGTCCATTGGCATTAACAGTATATATTCTTTTTCTTAGAAAACCTACAGCAATAAAAGGAGAAAGAAATTTGCATTACGCTGCATTTGCTTTTTTCCAAGAAAGCTTCTTTGCTTCTTTCCAACAAAGCAGAATATAAATGTTTTCTGTTTTTTTTGTCTTCAGAATGTCATTTCTTCAAAACCGAAGGTACAGCGATAATTCCAACCGATTTCTGTCATGCGAGCTGGAATCTCAGGAGTCTGTTGGTGCATCATAGCCAAGAGTTCAAGTGCCTACAGATGTAGCCTGATGAGAACATACAGACAATAGCATACATAGGAAATGTGTCAAATCAAGAGACTTCATTGCAGTTTCCTTTTGATAAGTACCAAATCACAAAGATTGTTTATAGGCCTATTTTGCAGAACTTATACATTATGTAAGAATGATGTTATCATGCAAGTATTTTATCAGACAGCCTATATTCAAGAATGCAACCAGATAAAATGTCCAGGAATGTTCAAGGAGATGGGTAAAGTTTTGGGTAAAAGCACAACAAAGGAAAAGATGGCAAAGAAAATACACTTTAAAAGAATTAGTTCACCTAAAAATGAAAATGGCTCAATATTTTTTCACCCTCAGGCCTTCCAAGAAGACCATCACTTGCACACAAATGGATCATGTGCAGTGAATGGGTGCCGTAAAATGAGTCAAACAGCTGATAAAAACATCACAATAATCCACATGAATCCAGTCCATCAATTAATGTCTTGTGAAGCGAAAATCTGCACATTTAAAAAACAAATCCATCAATATCACTTCTGGCCAAAAACATCCATAATAATCAGTAAACTGTGCTTGGATAGAGGACTTGTATTTTAGCCCAGGGGTGTCAAATTCAGTTCCTGGAGGACCACTGGTTTTCTGAGTTTAGCTCCAACCCTATTTAAACACACTTGAACCAGCTAGTCAGGGTCTTCAGGGATTACTAAAAACTTCCAGGCATGTGTTTTGGAGCTGGTTGGAGCTAGCAGGACACCGGCCCTTCAGGACCGGAGTTTGACACGTGTTTTAGCCAGAAACAGCAGTTTGAAGTTAAAAACATCTTAAAGATGGATTTGTTTCTTACAAACATGCAGCTTTTCACTTCACAAGATGTTAATTGATGGACTGGAGTCGTATGGATTACTTGTGGATTATTGTGATGTTTTTATCAGCTGTTTGGACTCTAATTTTGATGGCACCCATTCACTGCAGAGGATCCATTGGTGAGCAAGTGATATGCTAAATTTCTCCAAATCGGTTTTGATGAAGAAACAAACTCTTCTTATTCTTCAGCTATATGGAGTTGTCAACGTTCTGCTCTTTATGTAGTCGTTCTCATCTTTCAAGTTAGGAGGAACATTTCTGCTTCAGCTGTAAAGGCTGACAATGACAAATGTATACTGCTCAGCAGACAGGTGCAAACGGCTTGTCAATTAAGCATGCATATTCATCAATGTATTTATGTTGTACATGTACAGTTTTGACTTCTGTGAAAAGCAGTGGCTTGTCACTGTGTGACATTTGCACTTTTATTGTATCACGGTGTAATCAAACGTAATTTAATGTGCCTGGATATTAAATCTAAAAAAAACTGTTGTCAAAGTTTCATAAAACTACATTGTTACTCCATACTGCATGTGTTTGCCACTTCTCATCCATTGTATAAAAGCTGCTGTTTGATTGATGTGCCATTGTTCTTTCCCTTGTGCTCCAGACTGCTAGCCGGAGATTCCTAGGAGACAGCTAAATGATCAATTATTTTAATTTTGTAATGCTTCATATGGCCTTGAAAGCATTAGCTTGATCAGGCCATTACATTGTTTTGCCCAAATGAGCCAATTACATGTCGAGGCATCAAGTGCCACTCAAAAATTCAGACTTGACCATCAAAGATCTAAAATTACTATCCATTTGTGAAACAAATGTGAAGATGATTTCAAACAAAGTTTTAAAGCAGCTATTACATCATGAGCCACACAACAGATGTTTATGCTCTGCCAGTGACAACCAACCTTACAAAAAATAATGCAAAGTTCTCTGAAGTACTACTTTGACACCCACTCACAATACACATTACCTCTCAAAAGTTTGGAGTCAGTAAAAGTTTATATATTTTTTTTTTTTACTGTCTCTTATGACCACCAAGATACAGTAACAAAGTAACAGTATTATTGTGACGTTTTATTCCCATTTAAAACAGCTGTTTTCTATTTAATTCGTTTTGAAAATGTAATTTATTCCTGTGACGGCAAAGCTGAATTTTTAGCAGCCATTACTCCAGTCTTCAGTGTCAAATCATCCTTCAGAAAGCGTTCTAATATGCTTGATTTGATTGCTCAGTGAACATTTATATTATTAATGTTGAAAAATGTTGCGCTGAATTTTGTGGAAATAGCAGTACATTTTTACAGGATTCTTTGATGAAAAGAAAGTTAAAGAACAGCATGTACTTGAAATAGAATAAATGTCTCCATTCTTGCTTTTGGTCAATTTTAATGCATTCTTGCGGAAATAAAGGTATTACATTTTTTTACTGACCCCAAACCTTTAAGCAGTAGCGTATAGTCACCATTCCTAGTAATTCAGGGTAGAGATATTTATTTAAAGAACTGTACGGTTTTAAAAAATAAGACAATTTTGAAATGTATAAAGAAGCATTTTATTAAAAGTGCTGTATATACACAAGGAAATGACTGACTTTTATGAGCTAATTTATACATAATCTGACTAGCTAAGTAAACAATGACATAAAAAATAAAGCAAGATATATAAAAATATAAATAATTGAGCCCTTTAAAACAAACAAAAAAAAGTGTCTCCGAAAAGTCACTGCACTGGTCAAAGGTAAGACAAACACCTGAGAATAGTTGTATCCTGTACAATCTCAATCCTTATATTATTATTTGTGACCTAAGTCCCATAAAAAAATAAATAATAATAAAAGTACCAAATGTTGGCAGTCCAATCAAAGCATGTCTTTAACGGTGGAATTGAGAAAAGCATCAGTGTTAGCTTTCCTGGAGAGCTCGCTCTGTAACGGGAAACAAGATAAAACATGTTAACACATCTTTACTAACAGAACACTGAATCATTATTATGTGTGGGCCTTAAAATGTTAATGATCTCTCTCAGGGGAATTAATGGTCACAAATGAGCAATCTTCTTATCACAGACCCTCCATTTGGAGTTAAACATCCAGGGAAGTGGTCTAATGCTGAGTGATTGGGCTTACGGTAAAGGCCGAATAGCTCATTGGAACTGGTTTCTTGTCACTGTTGAACTCCTGCAGCAGCACACGTGGGCCAGTGCTGGCCTCTGTAATCTTGTTCCTCTGTTAGCCAAAGACAAAACCACACAAAAATTAAGAAAAATCACTGATCTTTTGCATTAAGACACTACCAAGAATGTACAGATGATAGTATTTGACCTACAGAGTACTGATTTTTGTTGATGCAACAGTGTCTTCTAGAGTTCGCTTTTGGCCCTTCCTTGGGATTTTGCTCATTTTATATAAAAATACCATAATTTTTTTAACAAATTCCAAATGATACAAATACTATATTTTTATACAAAAAAAACTAGGGTGTGACAGTACACTTAGCTCACGAGATGAGACAAAATACAGATACAGACAATATTTTAATACTATTTTTAAGAAATTTTCAATGACTAAATATTTGTCTTTTAATGGCAAAAAGTAAAACAACGCAGTTGAATTTTGAAATATTTTAACTAATCTAGGGCTGTAACTAATGATTATTTTGACAGTTAAATAATTGGATATTTTTTAGTAACAAATAGACCCAAGTGAAAACCAGGCTTTAGTATGACTATTTAGGCTATGTATAAACTAACGATGAGGCAATAATAATTGGCTCAAATAAAATATCAAAACCAAGTAATTACATGGTTTTATTAAACAACACTGATAAAATACATAATGTAATATGCCTATACATAATATGAACATAACCAACTTAAGTACATTATGTATTATAACAAATACCTGCAGGCGCCAACGGCCTGGTGACGTTTCACTTTACAGCGTGATTAAACCATATTTAAATCCATTTCATTTTAAAGGGGTCATATGATGCTGCTAAAAAGAACATTATTTTGTGTATTTGGTGTAATGAAATGTGTTTATGCGGTTTAAGGTTAAAAAAAGACATTTTGCACATACTGTACATGTTTCTCCTCTATGCCCCGCCTTTCTGAAACGCGTCGAATTTTACAAAGCTCATCGTTCTGAAAAGCGAGGTGTGCTGTGATTGGTCAGCTATCCAGTGCGTTGTGATTGGCCGAATTCCTCAAGCGTGTGACGGAAATGTTACGCCCCTACCATACTGTGATGATGCCCTGTCAGGCCGGAGCGATGATTCAAAAACATGAAAACCCATTATAAACGAGGCATTCATTGCATTCAGTGGGGACATAATTATGGATTATAATGACTTGTACTGTCTTTTTACGCGTTGCGTTGCGTAAATATAAAACAATGTCTACATTTGTGATTCTAGTCATGTCCATTTTTGGAAGGCCAAACAAAGTAGCTTCGCTTTTACAACGAAACACAGCGCCACACACGGCGGCCTTGAGTGAGCAGAGGCCGGGGGATAAAGTGAGGAACGGCCGGCGGGCTGAGTGAGCAGAGGCCGGGGAATAACGTGAGGAATGGCCGGAGGGTTAGAATGAGCAGATGCGGCGGATTCGTCGAAGGAGCGTCCGGAGGGCTTGCGGCAATTACATGTGACGACCCCGGGCTGGACTCCACTTCATCCACGGTGAAAGCCGATCCGGCGATCCACAGCGCAAAGTTGTAGTATTTCCTCAGCAACCAGCACGGATCAGCTCCAGGCATGACGAAGCGGATATCATCCTCTTTTGGAAGGCCAAACAAAGTAGTTTCGCTTTCACAACGAATCACACAGCGCATTCACAACATGGCGGCAACAACAATACTACAGCCAGAATAAAAGTAACACCTTCTTTCTTTGCGTGAACATTTGGGCGACGTTATGCAAATCCCACATAGTGATGTAGATATGTGGGGGCGTGTTAGAACGAGCCATTTTAGGTAGGTGTGGCTGACTTAACTTTTATAAAGAATATCTCTTTGGATTTGAGACTTTAGTCTTTGCAACTTTACAGATCTTCTTTATGCACCAAGGGCTTGTAACACTCCAAAGAGAAAGGAAGAATTGAAATCGCATCATATGACCCCTTTAATATTTGGCCACATGCAAACTCAGAAACTTTTTTGAAATCGTGATGTACAATAAATGGCATATTTAGAAATAGGTTGATGTATTCTCCTGTATTGGCAAAGGTTTAAATGATTTACGTTACAAATCTAGTGAGATAATGCACAGTTTTCCCAGATGAACGTTAAGCATTTCAAATTCACAGCAAATGCAGAGGAAGAGTGACGTCACACATACAGTTTTCACTGGTAATTTACCAGTAAGTTACCATTAAGAGATAGAGATCATGTGTGAACAGTACCTTTTCAAAAATCCCGGTAAATTTGATCTGGCAATCATATCGTTCTTATGGAGATGACGTGATTACTCTGAGCCGTTTACAAAGCTCTGCTGCTTTTTAATTAGTTTTTCTATGTAAATAGGCCTATGCGCTATATGGACATCTTTGACCATTGCGCCTCTCGGCTGCGATGCGCGTCTCGTGTTTATAAGAGCAAAATATTCTGATTGGCTGGTAATGTTAGTTTGGATGAGAGTGAAAGCTGTGCTTCTCTCACACCATTGGTAGGCAAATTCGTGGACTCGAAAGTGATATCAACAAGTTTTTTTTTAAATGTAGGGTTATTTTTACCGCAGCCAAACGCTGCACACCGGAGATCCAGCATGGTGCCGGAGAACTTTAAGCCCTGCAATCCTTTTTGGAATGATCTCAAACCAAAAGCTTTGATCACAGAGTTGAATCGAGTTTGGAATGCCCCAGGCAGATGGTTTTAACCTTGGCAGAGAGTTGAGGTCTTCCTGGCACACACACAAATGTGGTGGATAAGCCGCTGCTGCTGCTGGCGCTACTGGTGCTGCTCACGGTGGCAGTGCGAGGTGCCAGCATATTGGGCATCTGAAACAATTGGAAGATGATTACGCGTTTTGATAAATGTTTGTTTTTGCACATCATGCTTAGTGAGAAAACTAATACCTTTTTAATTTTGTTAGGGGTGGGGGTGGTATATGTCGATCCGAGGGCTCTCTTTGTCGGAGTTTTAAACTGAGAGGTTTCGGTTATCTTTGTCATCTGGAAGGCACAGGTTAGTGAAATCTTTAAAAACGTTCCTGAACAATGTGTGTAAATATATTAAGGTAAAATAAAAGTCACTCTATACTACAAAATACCTTCTTTTGTGTTTAAACACCATCTGATAGTGAATCTCACCCGCTCATTCTTCTCTTTGTCTTTCTGCAAGCGATGCTCTTCCCACTGGCTGGAAATGTAATCCATGATCCTCTGATCTTGCACAAGAAAAGAGGTCCCCTGATTCTTTTCCCAAACTTCCACATGGCTTCTTAACTCCTCTTCCAGCTGTTTGTGTAGAAATACACAGGCAAATTGACATCAGACACATTTTTGCCGTTCACAACTTGTTTACCCTAGGAATAGATCACCTGAAATTTTTTTTCTTCCAATCTAAAAATGACTGGAGAGGTCTGTTGTTTCAACAGAAAATGAAATTATTAGACTAAGATTGAAAAATTACAAGGTCAAAAAAAAAATCCTTTAACTAACAGCAAATGTGTGACTACCTTTGGGAGCAGTTTCTGCACTTTGGCCCTGTCCTTACTCTCTTTGAGCAGAGACCCTCCTCTGTTACTGAAGCGATTTGGATCCGCAGCCTTTCTCTGGTAAGCGAAACATATAGAACAAAATGACACATGTGAAATCAAAGGTTAAGTTCACTTTAAACATGGGACTTGGGAGATGACTGTGAGAACCTGAAACTCTTGAAAGAGAGCCCAGTTCCTCTTCCATTTCTCCAAGTCCTCCAGTATGGGCTGTGCTGCCTCATAGAAAGCCTTCATTCTTAGCAGCTCGTTGTCATGGAGGGACAGCAACTCCTCTGTGTAGTGATCTGTTCAACCAGAATGAAGTTAAAGCCCTTTTCCATTAGCAAATAATCTGTTTTTGAGTTTAATGGTTTTAAACAGGACTGGTAATCCATAAAATATTTTAATCTACTCAATTTATTATGATTAATTTATGAGTGAATAACTACAATTAAAGGAATATTTCAATGGATGAATTTGTTTTTCATCTGAATGGATTTGTTCTGATGAAGAAACAAATTCATCTACATCTTGGATGGCCTGAGGGTGAGTAAGTTTTCATTTTTGGGTATCAAACTATTCCTTTGATCACATGTCTGTGTTTGCTGAGAAAAGCTATGAATTTAATGTTATAAAGTGACCTGACTGCTTTTAAGTTTGAATAGCAAGGTTCAGGCAAATTACCATCACAGAAGTGAACACTGAACGGCTCCCTCTGTTCTGGTCCAAGCATACATTTGTCCCACAGAACCACAAGCTCCTGTCGGACCTTATCAACAACCTCCTCCAGCTGAGCCATCTGCAGTTCCTCTAGATGTTCCACATAGCCCTGCCACTGCAAGCGGAAATGCACTCCATTACCACTCATTGGTAAACCACAAGGAGAGTTAAGATCCCTGATAGGACATCTTGTGGGTTACATGCAAAAGCTCTTACCCGTCTGATATCATTAAAGAGAGTGCTCATGGCAGCCTCTCTGAACGCCTCACCTTCCGACTCAGGACAACTCAGACGATTCCACAGGCTCGTGGCTCGCTCCTTGAGTTTGTCTCGGGCTGAAATCAAGGATTTCTTTTTCATTTCAAGCTGTGTGGTATAAATATTTATTATTAGTACAATAACGATGATCATAATAATTGCTATCAGCCAGCTGGCAACTAGCTCTTTTTTATATACTTGTCTTTTTATACTTATATAGCCAACTTATATTCACATTTGGTGCTTGGTGAGATTTAATTTAGGAAACTAGTTAAGATGCTAACTTTGTTATACACACAACCACTAGATGGCACCGCTGTCTCATGCAATGCTTTTAGAAGACACCATATCCATGCAAAACCCATCTGCATAAACTTTGGAAAATAAAAAATATGTATGCATGCATGTGTGATATATATATATATATATATATATACACACACACACACACACACACACACACACACACACTTCTGGGGTTTTCGCAACATCAGAAATAACAATGACATTTACAAAACTGAAACTACTGGTTTGTTTTTTTATTATTAAAAAAAAAAAGATTAAAAAGTTTAGCACCTGGCTGAGCAGCAGTTTCAAGGCTTTGATATTATCATGCGTGAGCAGAAAAATGTCACTGTCAGGGCAGATAGACTCTCGTTCTAGGCTGCTCTCTGGTTCATGTCCCATCTCATCCATCAGGCTCCTGATGTCCTGCCTGAGCCCAGAGAACACCTTCACCCTGCTCTCCTACAAACAGAGAGCTTAAGTCACAAAAGCATCCAGGACAGAATAAAAGTATAGATATAGAAAAGTATAGATACTTTTTCATTGCCGAGTTTCTTAACATGCTCCTGGAGTTCCTGCAGCTGGGTTCGAGAAGGCACACTTCCCGATGGAATGTAATATGGCGTAGCACACAAAGTCACGCACAACTCCTCATCCTGCTTCTTCAAATCACTCAGCTCTCTTAAGCGTTCATTCTTCTCCTTTAGAAGAGATTCAACACGACACTGCAGGTTCTTCTCCATCTGGAGAACTGTAAGGTCTTCCTCCAACTATAAAAGATTGCAGGATAAAAATTAGAAAAACTGGAGCTTTCCATAATTAGGGTTAAAATTCTTAGAAAAAAAA